>NC_051433.1:4290840-4428071 GCF_001649575.2 Kryptolebias marmoratus
CAAATTACTAAAAATCCTTACAAAAACAATAGGGTTCCCTGCTCCGCTGGGAGCAGGCGAACGGCCATGCCTTGCATTGGCCGCCCGCTTGCTTCCGCGGGCTTGGAACCCTAAAAATTAAATGCCAATATTAAAGGCCATATCATCTGCCACCTTCCATTCCAAAGTTTTAAATGATTTTATGTCAAGAACTGATAAAGTTGTTTCTGTTGACTTCAGTAGATTTTAAACACAGATTTCTAGTGATCATTTACTCTCAGGTACTATCATACCAAGTTTGTTCTCATCTTCTTTAAAATTTACTGAATTATAGCAAGTTTTGTGTTTGCTGAAAATCACTGTGCTCTGGCAGCCATCTTGAATCAGATTGACTCCAAATGTTAGTCATTTGCAAACGGATAAAGATTACTTTCTAGAAGTGTTATTGAAACCAGTTCAGTGAATAATGAGATATTTTGCTCAACACATACATCTACACACACACAGATGTGCAGAAACATTAATGCTCTGTCTTCATGGAAGACAATCTAAAGAACTGACAGAGTGGATTTCTTTTAATGAAACTAATTCAAGTTTAAAAGCATTGAAAACATGGTAATTGTGGGGTAAATAAATAAAAGGTTTTCAATTTAAATACTCACAATAGAGTATTTAAAAGCTGCACATTATGAACTGTTACCCAAAACTGATCTCCTGTCAGCCTGATTATATAAAACTTGTTCTGTTTTATATAATTAACGAATAAAAAAGGAAAGAAGGCTTACCATATGGGCTCCATAAATGTGTTCCTGTTTTCATAAACAAACAAAAAAGTAGAGCCACTTCAGAAACATCTAAATAATTTACTAGTGGCGGAATGTGTCCTGTCAGAACTTTAGGGAGTGTGCTTTTGTATGTTTCAATTCCCAAGAAGTATTCCGACCCCCACCACCGTGCGCTCAGCCTCCCTTTCCTCTCTCTGAAATGAACTTGTAATGAGGCACACAGCACTCGGTGTTGGTTTAACTGTGCTAATGTTTGGGTACCTTCCAGGGCCTCAGCAGCCGAGCCCGATGCGTCGGCTCGTGTGAGAGACGAGCTTCCTGCGGCATTGTCGGCTGAGGAGACATTGTCTGATTCAGGAGGCCTCGGCAAAGAAAGCGTCAAGGAAAGCTACGACTCAAGGGACATCTCTGAAGGTACACAACTAAATTACACTGACAGGGAACTGATGTATCTTATATTATAGTTAAGGGGTTCAATATCAGGCCAGAAAGATTAAACCTCCAGTAAGCTCGTGTTGGGATTCAGGCTCATTCCACCTGTGAATTATAGTGTTCACACTGTGGGCAGAACTGATAGAAAACCAACTGGGCCTCCAGAGTTGCATAAACAATAATGTAGCCTCACTGTATTGACAGTGGCAGCATAAATTGTGTACCTGTATTTTATTATTACTACACATTGCATGTCCTGACCTTGATCAAAGGCGGCAACACCACCATATTACAAATCTACGGCCGTTGGATGACTTATTGATTACTACAGATGCTCGTAAGTACACGATCAACATACACACTCACACACACCCCATTCAAGCACAGAACAACAGAACACACACCGGCTCGAACGCACATGTGTTCTGCTGTGATTCGATTTCTACACAGACATGACATGAATCCAATTAATTCAGTACAAGGATCAATAGAGATCTATTTCCGTGGGGAAAATTGCTTTTGGATTTTGACTCAGTCAGCAATGCTGCTGATATCTGAAAGTGGCTTAGAAATGAGAGATGTAAAGGAGCTCTGGAGTACAGCACAACATTTTTATGTCCCAATCTCCTGATAGATTTTCACACACAGACCACCTCATACATTGTAGTTAAAACTGACTGAATAACACAAGTATCTGAAACCTTCCTTCTTTATTATCTTTAATTATGAGACAGAAAGGAGGAATCAAACCAGCAAAAGGCTGTTTATTCTGATCCTAATGAGAAATCTTTGTCCTGGTTTAATGGTTTTATTTGGGCCACCTGGTCATTATAGCCTTCAGATGCTTCAAAATGGATTTTCTATAATCATAATCTGCCAGGTTGTGCAAAGTTTTCAAACTTTCGGGTTATTTTTTAATTCATCTAATTGTACTTTATACAGATTCAGATAAAATTACCGATTTGTTAAAGAACACCTCACCATCATCAGTGAAGAAATGTGAAACTGACAAAAGTTATATGAAAAAAAAAACATAAAATGAAAAATTAATTAATAGGACTGCCACTGCTTTTCAATTTTAGTTCAACAAAATTATTTAAGAACAAACTAAGAAGACTGGCCTAGACAAAACGAATGGCACTCTTAGCTTCATATTTTGCTGCACAACCTTTTCAGGCAATCAAGTGAATTCTGTGGCTTTCAGAGGCTTCTGCACCCGTCCACAGGTTGGTTTTGGCATTTTTGGTATTTGGTATCTTTTCAAGGGGGACTTTCCTGTTTGTCAGTTACATGAGGTTTGTTTTTTAAAATACATTAATTCTGTTGAACCACATTTTAAAAGCACTAACATATTTGTATTAGTTAATTTTCAGTATTTTTTTATTGTTTTTGTCAGTTTTAAGTTATGTCAGTGACTGTTGTGGGTTTTTCTTTATTTAACAAAAACCTACAAACAAATGTATCCATGTCTGTATGGTTCATCATGAATAATGAAGTATTTCCTGTTTGTGAAAACAACCTTCTGCCTTCAGTTCTTAGTTGCAATCATGATGCATACCGTTGTGATGGCCTGACATTGATTTGCGAGTGATTTTCTGTCTTTCCTATTTACAGCAATTAGCATATATTCTATATGACGGTGTGTTTCTGGGGTTGCTTGCAGTGAATTTACTGCCAAGTCAGTGTGTTGGTATAAAGTTGAATAAAAGTTTGAAAATGCAGCGAGGAACTTGTTGTTTACTGCATATGAAAAGAGTCTTGTTCCCAAGAGAACCTGCCACTTTGCAAATGTGCTGATAGTTCTTCTGATTGCCCCAATCCTGTTGTGAAACATTTTTGACTCCACGACTAACAAGAAAGTGAATTAGATTTTTTTTTTAAAATTCAACTAATCTTGTGTTAAAAGAAGGAAAAAAGTGGATTTTCTTTCCCATCTCCAGGCTTCTCTCCAAGGTCATTTGGAATTTCAGCTGGAGTAATCCACATCAGAATACACATCTCCTGTAAGATTAATTAAAAAAACAGTGATTGTTGCTGTTCAGCGCTTAGAAGGGTTTGCAGACAAATCACAGTTTAAAACCAAATCAATAAAGCTCACTGAGGTAAATTAGGCTGAAACACTCTCAAAGCAGTTAATGACAAATCCTGCCAAGCGTGGAGATAGAATGGGTCAATAGCTCAAACAAGCTGGATACAATCGCATTACGTCATATGGGCAAAGCCATTAAGGTAACATACACAAGAGATGTGCTGGATCTCCCCGAGGAGGAGGTGCTTTACATGCAAATTTAAATATTCAAAGAGTAGCAAGTTTTATCTACTCTGCTTGCAGATTCAGACAATAAAACACTACATGTGCATGTATTTGTGTTTGTTCTCCTGAGAAGAGCAACAGAATTATCTAACAACAGGAAGTGCATGAATCAAAGAGATTAAAGATAAAAGCAGACACTACATTTTTAAGTTTTTTTGTGCTTTAAAGGTACTTGTAGCAAAGTATGACATCAAGCATAAAAAAGCTTACTCTGAACTTTATCAAATGATGCCGTCTAAAAGAGTTTACTCCCGTAGTTTTCCCAGATATATTGATATGCAGTTCTGAAATGTGGGTATGCACTTAATGTAAACAAAGCACTTTTATCTACATACTTTACTCAACAAATCTGATAAATATATACCTGTAAATCAAAACTATCAGACTTCTTGATCCCATTGTTGACTGCAGGTCTCTCAGTTCTGATTTTTTGTGTGGTCGATCACGTTACATTTTAAATGCATCCTCCATCAGACTCCAGTGTGAACAGTCTCCAGGTCTCGACATGACCCTCCTGTGCAGAAGAAGATATGATGTCACATTCCGCACGCTGTGTTTACAGAAGTAAACATGGACGCTGCGAGTGTTAGCATGTGTGTATTCAGTTTGAAGTTACTGTTCAGTCAGGGCCAACCATACATCCAAATGGTAAAAGATAAAAGAAGACGTAGAAGAAAAACGAAGATGAAAATGTTAACATTGACCTTTTCTGGAGCTGTGGCTGCTACCTCTGTGCAGAGATATGTGTGGATGCAGTCAGAGCTGAGCGTGGGACCTCCGTCCTTTCATCCAACGTAAAAGTCGGATGAAATGCGACATGAACGTTCACACTGGATATGTATCTGATTCCGTACCACAGACGCAAAAGACCTTAGTTGGATATGAAAAAAATTGGATTTGTCATGTTCACACTGCCATGAAAAAATCTGTTATGTGTCACATAGGGGCAAAAAAGTCAGAATTGAGTTGCCTTCAGTGTGAATGTAGCCTTAGGCTGTTTCTGTAGGTAAACAAAAGCACGTGGTAGTTCAAAAATGTATTTATTTCTTTGATTCAGGGACACTTTGACCAGCAATAGGAAAAAAAAAAAGTTTCACAAATTTAGTTTCTTACTTTGTGATTTATTTATTTATTTATTGACCAATCTTAATTTCATTGAGCACCTTTAATGCAGCTGTTTATTTAGTTTTTTGTTTTTATTTTTATTGTTGTGTGGCAGACACAGAGGCTCAGACAGCAGAGGTTTCAGAGGTGATCTATGATGACGTTCCAAGTGAGGAACCCCTCTCTCCTGATGAAGGTCAGTGGCTCCAGAATCGCATTTGCTTCGGACGTTTGTCCACTCATGACCCTCGATCTGCTGCTCATGATGTGTTGTATGTTTTTCTTCAGCAGACATGATCTATGAGGATGTTCAGAAAGGCAGCGGCCCTTTGGAGGCCAACAACGGGTGGAGCTCCAGTGAGTTTGAGAGCTACGATGAGCAATCTGATAATGACACCAAGCTACCGGCAAGAAGCAAGGTAGGCTGTCTGTATCAGTGCATTCCTGGTATCCACTCAATGGGTGATATCTGTGTATTTTTAATGGCAACTTGACAGGCCAGGTTGTGTGGTTGGTTTCCAGCACTTAAAAAAAAAGATTCAAGGAGAATTTTTCATCTGCAGCTCCTCTTGTGCAATGCTCTTTATTAATGTATAGCAATGGAAGGAAGCTGTAAAGGACATGAAAAATGTATAAAAGGCTGTCTAGTTTTATACTCGCATTGTGAGATGAAAGTAAACACGAGACATTTCTGTTTGAAAAGCCACAGAAATCCTTGCCTCTTTTCTGCCAAGAACGCTGGTAATCACCGTTCTGCTCCACGGTGTGCTTCCTCCACATGATGGCACTGTGCGCACATTCACACTGTGCTTTGTTTTCTTTATGCTTCAGGAGCTTTTAATGGAGCTTTACTGTCGTTGGCATATGGTAAATTTGCAGCTGAGTTATTATTAATGTATAGATTTATACCTGCCTTTACCTATATTTGCATGTTGAAGGTGTTTTTTATGGATACAGAACTCCAGTGTAACTCCAGGAGAATCTGGAGCTGAATCAATGCTTTGAAAAACAAATGAGGCCAAAGGCAACAAAAAGCTTCTTGGGGTGGGACGGAAAATGAGCTGCCAAGGTAATTACAGGGAGGTGTGGGGTGAACCCCCCCCATAGTTCTGTTAGCTGGCTTGTCTCAGGTCAATGAACAAAAGGAAGAATTTAGGTGTACAGGATTTTACATTTAATGAATAAAAGCTTGAATATTAGGGTCCTGCAATGGTAGTGCAGCCTTCATCAGAAACACATTGTTTTTAATTAGTTTCGCCCAATTAATTTTTCTCAGAGCGTACCTGAAGTTCTCTCCCTGTTTGGCGAACCCGGGAAGCCTCAGTAGAGTTTGCTTGTTTAATATTTACTCTGAACTTTGTGGATTGGCTCCAGTATAAATCAGAGGCTGTTAGTCATAACCCCTTTGACCAAGGCAGTGCTCCGAGCTTTCACTCTCTGTGCTTGTGATTAATTCCCAGTGTTGCACCGCTTCTTTTTCCCTTGATCACTCTGCCTGCATTTCCGTTTTCTGTTTCACTCTCCCCCGCTTTCCTCCCTTTTCCTTTTGGCTCTTGTGGCACAACACAACCTTTGCCCGCGCCCTGCCCTGCCCCGTTCCTGTCCCGTTCCTGTCCCCACACCTGTAGCTCTCTCCTGACGTGTGTCGGCTGAGGGAGCGCTGTGCCAGGACCAAACGTGAACTGGCCTTGAGGTTGTCCGGGAAGAACAGCTATGACATCAAGGTATATCACCAGCAGCAGGCAGCAGTTATATCACATTGTTTCCCAGGAAAGCTCGGATCCCTGAGCTACATGTTGATTGCCCGCTGCCACAGGTGAAGGCGGTAATAAAATATCTCATAAAACACTGAATAGATTTTAATAAATATTACATCTACATCTGATTAACGTTTGGAGTCAACCCATATCAAGATGGTTGCCACATAAGCTGACCTTAGAAAACACAAAAATCAGTAAAACTCTAATTTTAAAAATATGGAGCAAAGGTTTGGTGTTGTGGTAGCTGAGAGTATTCCCTAACTTATACTTTGAGTGCTAACGGATCAGGCAATATGTATTAAAACTTAACCAAAAACAACTGGAATCAACACTGTTTCTTTGTGAAATAACTCAAGAACCATTGTTTTTTTTTTACTTAAAGAATGTAATTACTTGATTGACATCTACAATTGATTACCTTTTGAACTCACCCCAATGCAAGATGGCCACCACAGCCAACTGACCTTAGAAAACACAAACATGGCTAAGACGCAGCCGGTTTTAAAGCTATTGACCTAAAACTTGGCATAGTAGTAGCTGAACGTTGTCCTCAACATATACTTTGAGCACAACAAATTGTGCGACATCTTTGCACATAACTTTGGCATTAATCGTGAATAGTCAACCCTGTTTGTCTGTTAGCAAAATATCTCATAAATTTCTGAGCAGATTTCAGTAAAACTCTCAGTAAAAAATCAATGAGTGCACCTCTACAACTAGTTAACCTTTGGAACCAACTCATTCAAGATGGCTGCTGCAGCTAATCGATCTTAGCCTACACAAAAAATGGCTATACCTCAGTAAATTTTGCAGATATGGAGCTAAAAATTATTATAGTTGTAGCTGAGAGTCGCTAACAGATCACACGATGTGCCGCATGAGGCTGTGACTGATGTTATTTTTAAGGTAAAGATGATCTTAGTTTGAAACTCCGGCATGAAAGGCGGTGGGCGATATGCATTCCTTCAAGAAATACTTGGCCTTTAATTAACTATAGGATTGATGTTCCCCATGAGCTAAAATATGCAATTTGTTCTGCTCGGCTGACAGAATGGCTTAATTGGCTCTCTTAGCCATCCTTCTTAACTGTTCCTTTGCACTGTGACTTTGCTTTGAGACTATTGATTTGTCTGTTGGGCTCTTTTTCATCTTTCCCTGCCTGGTTTAATATCAAGACAAATTTATGGAACGCATTAATTATTGAATATTAGTCTGCGTATTTACTTCCACAAACATCAGTGCAACTTGCTTCCACTTTATGACCTACTTTCCTCATGTAGCATCGTTTAAAAATACTACCCCCCGGGTGTATTTTGGGTCTGTGGAGTCTGGTTGCAGGACCTCTGTGATGCTCAGGGTGGAGTTTGTGGTCAGCTTAATTCTCCCACGATGAGCAAAGCAGCCGATGTGGATTTCCCTCTCCTACTATAATCTTTCCATGATATGCTCGCAGACTCCCTGATTAGAAGTTGTACAGCGACCCACAGGGAGTCACAGATGGTGAGATTCATGATGAGCCTACTGAGCGTCACTCCGCTCCGTCTCTCTGTGGAGGAGCACCGTAGGTTATCAAGTCACCGCAGCATGCCACTTTCCTCCTGCTCTGATGCTCCTTTGTTGTTTCTGTTTTCTCCTCACAACCAGGTTCAGCAGTTCATGAAGGCGGCGAGAAGCGGGACGAAGGATGGGCTTGAAAGGACCAAAATAGCCGTCATGAGAAAAGTCCCCTTCCTGCAAAGAAAAGATCAAACGGGTAATTGAGGAAATTCTTAAAAAAAAGAAGTCCTTTGTCAGTTTTAGCTTTTGTAGATGAAACTGTCTATTTTTAGCAATGCGTTATAAAAGTGATGTTTTGGAATTCCTTGGAGTTGACACTTTTATCTCATAAAAGGCTTATAAATCTCACCAAGCCAAAGTAGTGTTTGAGGTAGATGGAGCAGAAAGTCTTACTTTTCTTTATGCAAACCCCTCTGGGGGGGAAATGAAAGTACTGCAGAAAAGACATCCTAGTGAGTATAATTAAAATAAATGAAAAAGATGAGCCTTCCTATTTCTCAGTCAGGAAATGTGGTCGAGTAAAGTGCGAATGATGAGTCGTTCCATGTGGTATCATCGAGGCTTGGAGTGGGCGCTACGCCAAAAATATCATGTCACAACTCTTTCACAGTGAAATCACAAGTTTATTATGATTTTTAGCTGTTGATTTCTTTTTGTATTTTGTAAGTTACAATGAAGTGCAACCAAACTGTCATTTTATGTAAAAACATATTCCCTATAAGGAAAAGAAATGATATATTGGTAAAGATGTGGGCAATAAGGCAAAAATATTATATCACAATTTTTTTTAAAGTAAAATCACAATCATGACAATTTTTACATTGATTTTTAACTATTGATTATTTGAGGCTTTTATTGTGAAGGATTGAAACAGGTTCTGTGAGTTCCTCTGCATAAACCACACCTCAGACTGCTGCTGGTTACTAAAACACTGCAGTTAATCCAGTGATACAGTAATAATAACTGAGTAACTAATGATACAAACAGGCAACATTCAGGTTCAGGGGCACAGTCGGCTTCACTTCCACTGGCAAAAGTTTTGAAAGACAACTTTTTTTTTTCCCAACTCTGCAACTTTGTTCTGTCAGTGATATTTAAACTTTAATCTCAAAAGTTAAAAAAGTAAAAAAACTCTTCCTCTGCGTGGCTCCAGTACTTTGCCGTAAACTAGTTCTGGGTGCCGTTTCTCGTTTCTCTAGGGCAACAATGTGATTTGGCTGAGAAAAAAAAAACTGCACCGCCACAAAGCATAGAACAACAATAGATAGAATGTGGACTATAAACGATTCTATGATCTCTCTGATTTGGCAGATTGTCAGCTCATTTTAATCCCTCACGATCCAGTATCATCCTTTTGGCCACCCATAATCTAGGCTGCGTTTTAGGAAATTTTGCCTAATAGTCAAGAGAGTTTAGCATCCATTAATGGAGAGCCTAGCAGCCTCATAAATCATAGATACCAGATTTACCCCTCAAACGCATCTCCGAGCCATCACAGGGAGGTAAAGAGGACAGAGCTGCTATTTTTAGGTATTGATCGAGGGAAATCTGCACAGCATTGTTTCTTTTCCAACAGTCCTGTGTTACCATTCCAAAGTCTTTAATTGGAACGGTGAAAGCGTCTGGTGTCTACGTCTTTATGGTTATGGATTAAGTGGGAATTTTTTTTCTCCAAACTGTTGTGTCTTTGTGCCAATGCAGAGATGAGAGTGTGTAGCACTGACTTTGTGCCTGCATTACTCCTACATAGATACAGTATTGTCTTGAATTTATTTTCCGAAAGACTTCATTGCTTCTGCCTTCTTTTCTCCCCACTTCTCTCTTCCTCATATTTTCCTTTCTCTCTTTTTTTTCCTTCTTCAGAGAGTTCAGAAGTTTCTTCATATTTTAGAGGTAATAAACTTAGCGTGTCGCAGTGTGTCTCCAGCTGCTCTGAGATCTGAAGGCTGCCTTTCTGTTATTCTCTGTCCTTGTCACATTCTCTGTCACACACACACACCCTCATTCATACACACAAACGTTCCTAAACCGTTCTGTGTGCTTCCCTTTTTTTCCATTTCTGAAATCTACAGAGGAGGAGGATGATGCTGGGTACCTGGATGTGGCGGTGTCAGACGTGAAGCATCCTCCCCCGCAGCTGAGCCCGATGCCAGAGGGGCTGACGAACCACCAGGTGCAGCTGACAGCAGCCCGGTCACACATGAAAATGTGTAATAGCTACATTGGTTCACAGCTTAGAACCCGGTAGTTTTACGAGAAAGGCTGTAAAATTGTGAGATTGCAACGTTTCTTTGGATGTGTTGTTGGGGGAAGACTTGTCACCTTAGTAAATTGAAAATAGAGCTTCCGAATATGTGGTGAAAGTTGTAAAAGAGTCTGTTTGGACCCAAACGCAACTAGTTTTGGTACAAAACCAAATCTAGCAACAAGGTTCCTCAGTTTCTTGCATGTAAATCTTTTCTGTGAAGTGCCCTAAAAAGACTTTCATTGTGAAATGGTGTTGTATAAATAAACTGAATTGGATGAAAATTATGTTACAATCACCTCTCCACCTCTTCTGGCAGATTTTCTAACTCAACAAAGTCATTATATAAATGCAGGTCTAAAAAAAAACAACACAGTAAAGTAAAATGTTTTGTGCTACAGCAGTAGCTACATGCATTTCACTATATTGTCATAAGAAAAAAAACATTTTTTATTTTTTATTGTGGCTGTTTTAACAAAAGTAATGAAGAGTTGGCAAATGGAGGACAATAGTAAAGCATGTGTTACAGTAAAACAATTTGTTTCTAGTTTTGAGGCCTTCTTTTATCACGTTTTTGTTTTTTTACCACAACAGAACATTTTTTGATGACAAGTTTTGACTTCAGGCAAGTTTCTTTAGCAATTGTTCATTACAAGAACCAGATTTTTATTTTTTTAAACATGTGCATAGTGTGGATCAGTATTGTTTTATTATTTAAACTCTGCATTCTCTGAGGCCACATGTCAACATATATTAAACCCAAAGCTGTATGTTTCATTCAGCCTCAGTGGTGTCATGATGAATGTAGAAACTACTCAGGGCATGTGTACTTCTGACGCTGCTCTGTTCTGACTGAAACAAAACCGTTAAACTATTATACTATTATTGATATTTAACAAAACACAATCTTGATTGTTTGCTGCAGCAAGGTAAATGCAAACAATATTGTTTTTGCCTCTGTGCGGGTCTGGGTGTTTTTGTATCTGTTTGTTACCAAAATATCTCATGAAGCACTGGACAAATTTTAATGAAACTTGAAAAAGTAACCAACTCAGCATTTTGGAGTCAACCCAATTCAAGATGGCTGCCACAGCCACCTGACTTTAAAAAACACAGAAACAGCTTTAACTAACATTTGTTGTGCCAATAGCTGAGACTGATCCCCAACACTTAATTTTGTCAACTCTCATGAACCACTGTATGGAGTTTGAGGGAAACTTTCAAGAAATAATTAATAAATGATTGATTTTTGGAGCCAATTTAATTCATGTTGGGCACCATATCCAGCTGGCCTAAAAAGAAAAAGGCTAAAATTGAGTCAGTGTTAAAAATATTAAGCTAAAATTGAATGCGGTTGTAGCTTAGAGTCATTCAGAAGACATACTCCAAGTATTGTGTGAGATCTTTGCCTGCAGCTGTAGCAGTAATTGTTGGAGTCAAACCTGTTTGGATGGCAGCAAAATGAAACTCTCAGAAAGGAATCATTGGATATTTCAACAACTATTTAACTTCTGGAGTCAATCCAATTCAAGATGGCCACTTTAAATTACACAAAAATGGTTATACAATTATCAATTTATTTTAGAGATGTTGTGCTAATATTTGGTGTGGCAGTAGCTGAGAGCCGTTTACAACATCTACTCTGAGTGTGACATCCTGAGATATAATCTGAGGTCGTGCAGAACGTTCTCAGATTATAGGTTTGACCAAAACAGCTGTAACTCTGTCATTTCTCAAGATAAGATGATGTCAAACTAAAACTTTGGAAAACGGAATGCGTTACTTCACAGGACGCTGGGCCTTAGAATAAAAAATGTTTTAATCAAAAATAGAAGCAGCTAATTCTCTGGCAGAGTCCTAGTTTGAAACAGAACCAGCACCAATGACATGGGAACCTGCAACACACACACACACACACACAGAAGAGCCCACAGATTCATCGAACTGTGCTCACTGTCAATGTTTTCCTTCGCCTGAAACATATTCTATGGTCAATAGCCTTAGGATTAGACTTTAGGCTGTTAAAGTAGTCATTTGTTCTCCAGTAACTGTTAATATCTATTTGCTTTAAACTCTTCATCCTGTTTGAAAAAGCAGCGTGTTTTATACCAGAGCAGCTGCTTTCCTGTCATAGCCCATCCAGTTATTCAGCTCTCCGACGGAGGCCTCGTTCAAACAGACCCGCCTCCTCTCGGAGTCTTTTTCTCCTGTGACTAACGCGTGATTATGGTGTAATCCATCAACCTGTGCCGTGCTTAACTGAAAGCATGCCGCATAGCACAGCCCAATCATGTCCTCTTAGAGCCAGATTTCCTGACTGATCTGTTGTCTGCGCAGGTTGTCAGGCGCCATATCCTCGGCTCCATCATTCAGAGCGAGCGGAGCTACCTGGAGTCTCTCAGGAGAATCTTGCAGGTGAGCCACTTAGTCCCCTTGTCCTCCTCTGCCACATGCAATATCTTCACAGTTTAGCCAATATGAATCACAGTGCAAAGAGAAGCAGAGATATCTATCAAATTATCAAGGTGTCTTTGCATAAATAATCCTGATAAAACAGCCGTGCCGCCTTTTTTTTTGGCGCCATGCTGATGCTAAGAAAGAGAGGCTGTCAGGCTTGCGCAGGATGGGGTGCAGCCTCTCCTCTTTAATCTGTCTTGTCAGAAGGGAAAAGGAGACCTCTTATCTCATCATCAGAGAAAAAAATAAGAGGAGCACCTACTGAAATGGAATTAACTGCGATCAATGGCTGCCTTGTGTGCTGCAAAATCTTTCATTGTCAGGATACAATGTGCTGCTTTGTTGTCAAGTGGCATTAATGAGCATGTTACTTGGTGAGGTTCAGTTCTTTTAAAATTTCTTTTGTGACACAGAAAGTCCAGCCAAGTAGCAAGTAGTGAATGTTCTGTTTCCAGACCTTAAACATGCATACATGCAGGGGTGTTTGAGTTGTGCTGCTTTCTGATTGGTTTAATGTCTGCAGTGAAAAGACATGAACAAAAATGACCTAAACTGTTGCTATTGTAATTTAAATATGTCGGCATGTTCAGATTCAAAGTTTGCACCCCAAAAAAGACCAACAACTCATTTTTGTAACAAATACCTTTAGGAGTTTTAAACATTTTCTATTGGGGGTGTAATGGTACAGTCACACTTTGTTACATAACTGCAAGGTCACTTAAATACCAAAGAAACTTTTCATCTTTCTCTTTAAGAAAGTACTACAAATATTACAAAAGAGATAAGTAAAACAAAAACCAAGAAGTGTTTGCTTCAGTTAATGTGTCTGAAACCAGAGGTAAAATAAAAACCAACACATGACTGAAGAACATCTTCAAATGTGAAAATACAAAAAAAGCAAAATGTTAAATATTTACACCTAATTTCTCATTGAGTAACTGCGACTGTGGAAAACATTATGCTTGATATGATGGGTGTTAATAAATACATAAGTGGCCTTCCATAAAGCTCTGATTCAGTGATGCAACTGCTTGCCATACGTGCACCTCTCGTCTCCCCCAGCTGCTGCTGATTTGAAACAAACGGGCACGTCTTTAAGCTTCTGCATGTTATTGTGAACCATGTAGAGTGTTGAGATAGTATCTTCCTTTGCTTCTTTTCTATCATGCCAGTTAACAAAATGTAGATAAGCAAAATGTGTGCCCGCTCTGGGACAAGCGATCACCTGTGACCCATCCCCACCGTCAGATACATGCACCGTTGTATGATTCGACTGATAATTATCAACAGTGACCAAAATACTACGTTTTGTCACAATCTCATCAGGAGTACCACAAGCCGTTAATGGAGGGTGACCCCCGCATCCTGAGTTCAAGGAAGATCCGACCCATTTTCTACCGGATCAGAGAGATTACACAGTGCCACTCCATGTTTAAGATTGCACTGGCGTCTCGTGTGGCAGAGTGGGACAGCAACGAGAAGATCGGAGACTTATTCGTCGCTTCGGTTAGTGTGCCGTATATTCTATATCTGTGAAACAGAATTGAAAGTGCAAAATTACTGTCTGTCTTATATAAATGTTGGTGTTTATATTTTCCTTGTGTCTGAATGCAATCAAAGACTTGGATTTCTCTGAGATCCAATCATATTTTACCCTGCCTTTTCTATCAAACCCCATTCCACGGTCTGTGTTAGCACAGTTCTGATGAGCAAATAGGGATAGTTTACCCCAAACAAGGAATCAATTACAGATATGATAAATATCTCCCCTGCATTCGGAGCTCTCAGGAATATAGATGTTGTCACAGTTTTCAAAAATATTATAGCAGCGTTCATTTAAGTTGTATTTTTTATTGTTTTTTTTGTGAGCCTCTGCATTTGGTTCATTCATAAAGTCTGCTCATTATTTGTCTATTAGAGGGGCTTGTTAGACTCTCCTCTCTGTTAGCTGTTATACTGCTGTTATATTCATCCCCTAAAACCTACTGTACAATAAAATGAAGCTGGATTTGACAATGAAAATACTGGGACTGTGCGTAGCCCCCTATTAGTGTGCCCCTTTTCACCTGCTAGCATGTCGGCACCTGCAGGCCCTGCAGTATTATCTGAGCAGGCAGGGTCCTGAGGGAAACATGAAGAAAAGAGGGTTAATTCCTTTTATGTAAGTTGCCAGTTTCCCATTACTCCTCACATTGTGGCTATCAGCTGGCCGGCGTAGGTGTTACTGAGGGAAGATAATAAATATTTACCACACAACAGTCACGCACACCTCCACTCCCACACACTCTTCCACCTCATTCCTCTTTGTCCAACTTCCTAAATGACTCAGGAGGGCCATTTGTTTACCTATTTTAACAACCACAATGGGAAAACAAATTATTTTTATTCACTATAGGGATTTGCATATCAATTTTGTACTTCTTTTTTTCACTAAAATGATCTAAAAACTGTATCAGAGGAAATTATGACAGCATAAAACCAACGGAGCACCATGCAACCATATATTATTTTTGTGTGTATGTTTTCTTGCAGTTTTCTAAGTCCATGGTGTTGGATGTGTACAGTGATTATGTGAACAACTTTACCAATGCCATGGCTCTCATTAAGAAGGCATGCATGTCCAAACCAGCCTTTCTGGAGTTTCTGAAGGTGAGATTTAACCTTATTCAAAATGACACGATTTTAATTTGTTGTTTTTGTAAAACGATAAAAGAAGCTGAGTTTAGTTTTGGTTCTTGTTTGGATTTAATCCTAGAAGTGAGCAGACTGAATTTTACAAGCTTCAAATCCTGAAGATCAGAAGTGAAATTCAATTTTTAGGCAGACATAAGCAGAACTAACACTCATATTGTCTAAATCACTTATGTGCTGCAAACCTACTTCTGACTCATCAGGTCGTTCTGTTGCAGTCTTGTTTTTACCGAATTAAAGCAACAGTAAATACTTTTGGTCCTGTTGGTTTCTCAGATAATGCCTGAAGCTGAAAGGTGAAGACAGACCATCTTTTTGATGGTGTCTTTATGTGTGTGTGTGTCTGTGTTTGTTCCCAAAGTATCTCATGATCCACTGGACTAATTTAAATGAAACTTACAGAAAGTATTCATTTGATTGCATCTACACCGATTAACTTTTCAAGTCTGTTCTGTTCAAGATGGCTTCTTTCAGGACACCCAGTGGATGCTCAGTCACTTTGGGGTTTTAGATGTTTAGTGTTTAGACGCACAACCACACAACAGTCTTACACACCTCCTCTCCCACACACTCTTTCACCTCATTCCTCTTTGTCCACCTTCCTAAATGACTCATGCTCCCCAAACCTTTTCTGAGCTTATTTTTATGGCGTTCACTTGCAGTCGAAATTGAAATAGCAACATTTTGATTAGTTTCAGTAACAAATGCGAATGAAACAAAAAAATTTGGAAAAAAAAATCTGATGTTATGAAAAAAAAAAGCCTTTCATTTAGTTAACAGATAAATAAAACGGAGACTTAACACAGTTCCTGACATTTCTCTGATGGATCTAATTTATTTCGACGCAGTCTTTAAAGTGGCTGCTGGACTGCAGGTCAGAACAACTGAAAATGCAGAGTTTCGATTATGTTTAGAAATAAATGCACCTAAAACAATTTTGGAGCCAAAATAATGTTTTACATTTAGTTCAACAAAAACTATATGCATAAAATGTAAACTGTACCAGATCAATGACATCATTTTGTTGAATCTTCTTTGCTTCCCTAAACAATTTAAAACTAGACTCAACTTAACTTGAATTGAATTAACTAATAAAGGACGGTTTTACTGCACAGGAGGCTCAACTGTTTCTAGTAGGGCTGCACAATATATCAAAAACTAATCATCATTACAATATCAATGAGCAGAATATCAGATTGCAAAGGACTGCCATAAATCATATCATCTGCAGGTAGATGTCATTGTTGGTCAATCCAGCAGACTCAGTCTAGTCTTGACGCCCAAAAGTTGATTCATCGCAGTTGATATAGTCATCAGAATATTAACCAATAATATCACATATTGCAAGTTTTTCTAATATCATGCAGACCCAGTTTTGAGTCTTAGCTGTGATTAAACTGTAACGACACCTACAGGATGTGGTGCTAGATCATGAGAGAATACTGTTTGAAGAAAATCACAAAAACTGCAGGATGAATGTTTTAAAGACTTTGATTATCACACGTTAATAAGCCACAGTCTTTTGCAGATATTGCTTCATGAATATGTGTCTGGGAAGACAAGTGCACAAGTTTGCTCATATGGGACAGAATGAAACTGTAATTAAAAAGTGGAGGTTCTTTTAGTCATCTCATGGAGATTCTCCTCTCCTGGTAGTGGAGGTACGAACTGGATCAGCAGAGAAATCAAATCAGAAGAGTGCTGAGGTATTTTACAGCATAATTTGTTATCCTGTGTCAGAAAAATCTGTTAAAAGCATTGGTCACACATCCGGCAGAAAAAAAAGAGTTGTTGAAAAGGGCAGCAACAAATCTTGATTTTAAATTCAATTGAAAACTGAAAAGAAATACTCCATTGCGCAAAGGGCCCCTGATTAGTCATACAGTGTTTTAGATAACAAATGTAGATGGTGAACTTTGGAAAGATAAATCAAGTTATACAGAAAATAGTTTAAATGAGCTGAGTTTTTACTTCCTGTTGTCTGAACCCTGCCAGGATTCAGTGATACAACGAATAAATGCCAACTGATTAAATGAGACAGGTGACTTCTTTATAGCTTAGATTTCTTAATGTAGATAGCAGTTTATAGAAGTTTGAATTTCTGTGTTTCTGCTATAAAGTTAGCTGGAGTTTGGATAGAAAGAAGTATAACTGAACTTGCTGGAAAAGTCTTGTCCATTTCCTCGTTCCTTCCTTGACATCAGTGGGTAGATGTGCCCACAGTCATAACCAGCAGTGAAAGTGAAACATATTACTTTCCTCTAAATTAGCATTAGGACAATTCCATCAAATGCAGTGTGCTGATAAACGCCGAGGTTTCTTGCACTTTCTGTAAGGTTGCCTGGCAACAAATGTGGTTTTGCTCAGCAGGGTCAGTGACATAACCAGAAATATGTTTTAAAGAACAAAGTTGAGTATTTCTGATTTGTATTCTATATCACAGCAAGATATAATTCTATTATGGGTGGGTCACAAACCCTTGTTTTAGTAACATATTACAGCAACCAGTTTTTTAAATATATATATTTTTATTACTGAACAAAAGCGTGACATCAGTTGACTCACTTTTAATCAAACAAAGCCTCATTGTTTTATGCTCTCTGATAGCGCCTCACAGAAATGAAACAGAAACTTTTTGCGTAATTAAATTTGAAAGGAAATGACAGTCACAGAACAGTGGAGGAGTTATTCATCTCATGTGAAAATTTTCTGCAGGAAATGTAAGGTGAACGTTGAGTTTTTGCTGAAATTTGTTGACAAAGCTGAAACTGAGTAGTTAAAGCGAAAAGAAGCGAATCACTTGCTAAAAGCTTAAAAAGCAAAACACTAGCTAAAAGTTCTCAAAATATATGTTTGGGTCTCTTAGCTACTACCAAAACAAATTTAAGCTCATCGAGAAATGTTTGTGTTTTCTAAGGGCAGTAACTGCTGCAGCCATCTTGAATTTGGATAAAAGTTACACACAAACATATAAATTACATGAGCAAATACGATATATTTCATACAACAGAAGACAAACTTCGGTAAATGAAAAATTCTTCCATCCAGGGAATCGTATCACCTTGATGGACAATCAGCCAGGTGGAGATATTACTGATCCCGAGAGGATTTGTTTCTTTCCCCCACATAAGCTGTTCATATAAACAAGGAATGTAGAGTGTTTGATATGAATTGGGTCAGATTTAATCAGCATTTGTTTCAGGTTTGGAGGTCGTTTTCAGTCTGCTTTAAGGTTTGCCTTTAAATTCATTCTGAAGTGGATCAGAGCTCAGGGTGTGCCATTTTAGGACTGTTTTATTGCTGTAGTTTTTATTTTCCTCATATGGAACGACTTTTTTTAACTTGATACAAAACTAAACGCGTGTCAGGCTGCTTTTATTCCATTTTGATGAGATCGTTTTTCTTGAATCTGTATTCCAGTTTAACTGCTTGTGTTTTTTATTGTCACTCGAAGAGTTCAAATTCTCCTGATTTTCTTTTTCTTTGAATTTTAAACCGTTCTTATCCTCATGTGGAACTCTGGTGGGAATTATGTTTTCTTTTGTTCAAACTTTTGACCTGCTAAAAATCCAAGTTGAATCAAATCATTGCCAATTACGAAACAATCTTTGCAGCATGCACTATCTGGGCAGGATTTTATTTGAGTTTTTTTAAATTTTGCCAGTGTTTTTATTTTCTTCCTACGTCTTTCTACAAATGTAATAAATTCTATCTATCTATCTATCTATCTATCTATCTATCTATCTATCTATCTATCTATCTATCTATCTATCTATCTATCTATCTATCTATCTATCTATCTATCTATCTATCTATCTATCTATCTATCTATCTATCTATCTATCTATCTATCTATCTATCTATCTATCTATGGCTGTGTAAGATGTTTTTATTTTTCTCTTTTTTTCTAAATGTCTTTTTCAGAATGTATGTAAGTCAGCTTCTTTATTACTTCTTAAAGAACACTTCTTATCCTTTCACATGCTTCCATCGCAGCACAGACTTAACCTTGAACAGAAATAGTCTCTTCCTGACCTGCACCCACAGTAATCCAACAGACATAACTCACTCAAAAAAAAAAAGAAAACAACTCTTTTATACTCTTACATCACTACCAGACCTTATTTGCCCACTCACACACCTACATGAAGACATTTTTAATGATGAAATAACATTTTTTTTTTCTTAAAAGTTTTCCCAGGACAGAATATTTTTAACCACATGTTACATGTATTGTTTTGTTTTTCTATCTTTGGTTCCAGAAGAAGCAGGCCTCCAGCGTTGACCGGATCACGCTCTACGGGCTCATGGTGAAGCCCATTCAACGATTCCCACAGTTCATTTTGCTCTTACAGGTAAAAGGAATTTAAATTTGTCTTTTTCAAAGGTCCTTCTTACATTTCAAATAGAAGAAGCTTAATTTAAATCAAATATTTAGCTGCTGAAACTTTAGAACTGCAAGGCCACAGACTTGATTTGAGTGTTAAACTTCCTTGATTACAGGTAGCTGCCGTCAACAGGCCTACTTGTGGATTTTGATCCTGACTTCTGTTTTCTTTTCTTTTTTTTGGGTGAGAAAGATTTGGATTTGAGCTTGACTTGCTGTGTCTGCAGTAGCTCATTTCATCCCTCAGTAGGCATTGATTATCCATGAATTCAAAAGATAAGTTATGAATACGAATCAGGCATTTTCTTCTAACCCAAACTCTATACTCCAAGGAGGAAGTGCATCTATTTAATCAGACATTACAGAGGAGTAAAATCTGCAGGCAACAAGCTACATTTGAGATGCTTATCAAGACGAGCAATTTTTTCACAGGGTTATAGTTGCAGGACAAATACAGACATGCAAGGAGAAACATACCGTTTTGACAATTGAGTTTGCCTTCATCTCCTTAGAGCTACACAGTTGACGAATAAATGATGCACAAACTATTAAACTATATTTGACCCAAATTTGGACTTTTGAAGGTGGAGACAACACTTTCAACATAGTATTTTGATAGATATCAGAATACTGGAGGAAATGATGAAATCATAAAGAAATAGAGTTTTATATAATTAAATAACAACCAGATAACTCATCCAAGAGCTCTTCCAATGGAAATTAGGCTTTCAACATTATTAACACATCCAAAAGGATTTTTTTTAAATAATATGTATTTCTGAGTTTATAGGAGTATAATACTGTCTTTAATTTATTTATTTTTATTTGAAGGCTTGATTTCTTGTTTTTATTCTGAGCTTCTTTCTGCTCTACTTCTTCTTGTGTGCAAATATATTCTAGTTATTTTCTAAGCCGTTTTTCATTTGTTCTAAAAGTCCTGTGCTTCAGTTTTAGCCTGGCGGGCAAGCTTTGTCTTAAATCTAACTTTATCCAACTGCAGATGGTTTGTTTTATATGACAAATGACCAAATATCTCACAGATATATTTTCTTAAATTATTTTTCTTTCTGCCAGGTTTTACAGAGGACTTCTTACATTATGGAAAACAAAAGTATCTGAAGACACTATCTGAACAAAAACTTTTGCCATTCGATCTTGTGGCCGAACTTGTTTTACATCACAATGATCATCAAGAACTAATTTAAAAATCTTGAGAGGACGCTTGAAATAAAGCAAGGTGCTTAGCCTTCCATCCCAGAGTTTTAAACAAATCATCTTATGTTGAGAAATGAACAAGTTATAGCCATTTTGGTCAAACTTGGAGAATATCTTGTTCAGTCTTGAATGATCTGTTAGTTCTTGGGGTTTGTGTTGTGAATGACTGTCAGGTACTACCACACCAAAGTTTAGCTCAGTATTTGTAAAATACACTGAGGTATAACCATTTTTTGTGTCGGCTAAAGTCGATTAGCTGTAGTAGCCATCTTGGATTGGTTGACTCCAAAAGTGAATCAGTTGTAGATGTTCAGCCGATAATTGCTTTCTGAAAGTTTTGAAACAAAGCTGATTGCACCACGCTCAATCAATGGTGAGGAAGAGGAGCGAGTTTCTTCCTTCAGCTACCTGAGAGTTTCTGAGGGTGCAACATGGAACACCGAGACATTCTTTGGTACAAAAAAAAGGCACAGAAGAGACTCGACTTTCTGAGAGGACAAATATAGCCTAACAGTTAGGAGTGTCCTTTTCCTGATGTGACCCAGAAAGTGTGCTCACATATGAAGGCACTGTTTGGTTTGGGAGCTGCTCAGCTGAAAACAAAAAAATAGCTGTGGAGCGTTATTAAGGCAGCTGAGTAAATTACTAACACCCAGCTTTCTACCTCGGCACAGAAAGCTTCAGGTGTTTAAAAAGAGCACCCGGCGTAAGAAGAGATTCTTCTCATCCTGCCACCTTCAGGGAGGTACCATCGAGCAGTAAAAACAGGGGCCGTGAGGTTAAAGAGCAGCTTTTTTCTCAGAGCAGTTATAATGTTGAACACCACAAAGTCACAAAGCTTTTATTAGTTTATTTAAGGATTTTTATTGTTTGATACTATTCATACACGACTTACTCTGAAATTGGTCTCATGATTGTTTCATTGTCTTATTAACTGGGATGTTTATAAATATTTATCCTTTTAAGTCCATTATTAATTTTTTCTTAGTAGATATTTGCATCAGAGAGCTACTTGTAGTTTTGTTTTATGTTACATAAAATGACAATACATCTGATTCTGATTGTTTAAACCTGTCCAGTGGTTGATGAGATATTATGCTAACAGCAAACTGATTTGACTTCAAGAGTTAATGCCAAGGCTTTAAGCGATGATGTCAAATGTGTTGCCCTCAAAGTGTGTGTTGAGGACAATTCTCAGCTACTATCGCACCAAATTTTAGCTCAATATTTGTTACTCCAAACGTTAATCAGTTGCTTTTATTCATTTCTGTTTAGTGGTTCATGCATATTTTGGGAACGGTACTGACAAACAAACATTCACAGATATGGGCTAAAACATTATCACTCCACCTTCAGCGGCCGGTGATGATCATGGTTTCCAACAGGCACAAAACAAAACTAAGTAACAAATCCTGTAAACCTGTCGAGTCCGACTTGTCAGAACTGGGAGTCACTAACGAGGTTCACTAACAAGCCGAACAGGAAAGAGTGTTTGACCAGTGAAACTGAGCTGCTGCTTTCCTTGTGACATTTTTCAGGACATGTTAAAGAATACGCCAAAGGGCCACGTGGATCGCCTTCCCCTCCAGCTCGCCCTGACCGAGCTGGAGACGCTGGCCGAGAAGCTGAATGAGCAGAAACGAGTCGCTGACCAGATTGCAGAGACTCAGCAACTCGCCCGCAGCGTCAGTGATCGCCTGCTCAGTAAGGTGAATGGCTACACAAGCCACACACACACACACACACACACACTTGCCCCAATCAAATCAGCTGCAGGCCTGGCAGCTCATCTGGAGCTGTTATCGCTGCGAGCCAAACACCTAGACATTAAACCGGTGTGTAGCAATCACTTATATCACTTTCCTAGACATTAATTTAGGGAGGCATTTTTACTTGGAGAAATTATCTCATCGAAACGATGCCCATTATCATCCCTAAACAGTACCACATGCAAGGGCAGAGGCATTGCTTCTTCATTACCACGCTGAAATTACAGTCCTGCCGCTGCAAATCTGAACAAACGCTGCTCTGAATAAGAAGAATTAGGGGGTAAATGAGACATTTAATTGGAAACTGTAAGAGAGCTATCTCTTTTCACCCTGTCAGTCTCTCCCGTCTTTGCTCTTCACTTTACCCCCCATTCCCCTCCTGCACTCTCTTGTTTACTCTCTTCTTTCTCTAGTGTGACTGCATTGTCCTTTAACCTTTTCACTTTTTCAAGCACTCCCTTTCTTCCTTCTTTTTTATATGTTTCTCCGTCAGTCGGTGCTTTCCAGGACTCTGAGATGAACTGATTTGCCCAATCTCCTCCACTCACACAGAATTCCATTTGCAGAGGTGACACAGCAGAATTCCAATAAGAACGTCTCCTCAGTCCCTCCCATAACCACCCAATGAAAAATTTATTCTTTGTCTCATACTATCTAAGTCTCCAGCATATAGGACATTTAACAATGTGAGCGAGAAATGCTCTAAAAAAGCCTATAAGGATATATTTTCATAGCAGCCTGCCTCTTGAAGGAGCAGCAAGGTTTTCTGGCCATCAAACAAAAAACCAAGTTGAACTAATGAGTTCTTTTGTGGCCCTTTGGAGCTGAAAACAGTTGTATTTTACAGACGGGGCATCAGCTTTTGTGAAACATCAAAGTATCAGGATGTGACTTTCACTTCTTGCAGCCCAGTGTGCCTTAAACTGGGATGAATTTGGTTTGGTTTGTTGCAGTGTACGTGGAATAAAAGCACTGATTTAGGCTGTCACAAAAGAAGCTGAACCAAAATGATAAGAAAAAACAAACAAAAAAAACTTGCTGTTGCTGTTTTTCTTTGCCAAACATATGAATAACTGGAAAATGCAGCATGTGCTGACATACTGTTGCATAAATCGCACGTTATTGGATTCTTTTACTGGTGTGTGTGTTGACGTGTAAAGGTGTGTATGCATCAGTTTATGCATTTAAACCTGTGCAGTTGTCCTGTTGTCGCAGAAAGGATTGTGTGTCCCAGCGCTCATAAGATAAGCCAGTTTGGATTCTGTGTTAGTACCAAGGTGGATGGTATAGTATAGAAAGAAAAGGCGAAAAATGATCAAACGCCTGTTTTGCAAGTATCTGTTTAGAAAATACAAACATTTCTGGCACCTCCTGCAGCCTAAATGAATGAAGGTTTTTCTTTGGTTCCTCTCTAATCACTGTGCAAATGTGTGACAGCAAAGCCTCTGAAAGGGCATATGCAGCCTCCTTTTAACTGTGTTCACTGAGTGAACCGGGCTTGTGATGTGACAGTGTGTATACATACACGCACATTAAACGACCTTCAGCAGAATGAATGTGTTGCTAATCCCTGATGAGATATCTGTTCCTCCAAGCCTGACTTCTCTGTCCTCCAGGCACTAAACTCTAGAGGACTTGGGCTTTGTGATACTGTCTCCTCTGCCTCTGATCTGATTT
Organism: Kryptolebias marmoratus; assembly: GCF_001649575.2. Taxonomy (NCBI): domain Eukaryota; kingdom Metazoa; phylum Chordata; class Actinopteri; order Cyprinodontiformes; family Rivulidae; genus Kryptolebias; species Kryptolebias marmoratus. The sequence continues at coordinate 4,315,213 of NC_051433.1, forward strand.
CTGTTTCCCTTTTAGCAACTGAACTCGGAGCAGAGGTCACTGGTCCTTTGTGAGACGCTTATTGAGACCGTGTATGGCGAGCGGGGACAAGTCCTGAAGTCGAAGGAGAGAAAGGTCTTCCTCTTTGATGATGTGCTCATCTGTGCGAATATAAACGTCAAGTAAGTTCCTTACGTTGATCAGCTCATGCATTCAAGAATACTTGACCAATGCAATTATACTGTTTACAATCTTAAATCTGAAAAAAATTGGACATTGTGTAAAATGTTAATAAAAACAGAATCTTTTGCAAATCTCCTAAACCTACATTTTAACAGCTGGAAGACCTTTTTGCAATGACTTAAGTTATTTGGCAACAGGTCAAACTTTTTCTTCTTTTTTTCCAAAGAATTGTACAGTTTCTTAATTTCAGCATTTGATATGTTTATTATGTTTTCATGTGAATACAATATGGGGTTCTGAGATTTGCAAATCATTGAATTCTGTTTTTATTTACATTTTACACATTTTCTCCAAAATTGTAGTTACAACATGAAGTTGTATGCACCTTTTTTAAAGCAGAGCCTTGTGGCAGTTTGAAAAAAATGTATTTGATAGCACAGTTCTCCAACACGATGCTCAAGGTTTTGCAGGAGTGTTTTAGTAAACTGCATAGTGAGGAGAAATAACTGCAAGGCATTTTGAGCACTATCAGAAGTTGCAGGAGCTTTATCAGCTTTAAACAAATGGTAGAATACCTCACAACAGCTTCAGGAGTCCTAGATTACTGACATAAAACGTTTTTGGTTTCTTTCCAATTTATCTTCTGTGTCAGCACCATTGATCAAATCTCTCTCTTTCTGTCTCTCTCAAAAGAAGTAAACAGAAAAAAAAAGATTTTATATATTTTTGCGAAGCCCTCTCCAAGGATGTTACTGAAAGCCGTCTTGTCCGGCCCCTAAAGTAATTATCTCTGCAAGTCTCATTTTGAAACAAGGGTTCAGAGGTTGACTTTGTCTGCCCTTCGGTTTTTTGACAAAATGATCACAGTGTTGATTGTCAGCATGATTACAGGAATATATGAATAGTCAATTAACTCTTCCTGGCAGCCAGGGCAACAATTTCAGCAGGGAACATGGATAATCATAATTTTTTTTTTTTAATTCAAACGATCAACATGCAACATTTTTAGAAGCATCTTTTCATTTTGAATACCTGCAGGTAAACTGCTGGTACTTTTTCTCTAAATGTCTTTCTTTGTTCTCTCCTTCTCCTATTTTTTTATCTTATCTCCTGCAGGGGGCCTCCAGATATCAGCAGTCTTGTACCTGTCGGCCCTAAGTACACCATGAAGTGGAGCGCCCCCCTTCAGCATGTGCAGGTAGTGGAGGTCGGGCAGGAGAGCTCTCAAAACAAAGACTTGTTTCAACAGAGTGGGGCTAAGAGGCCAAGTGGTGCCTGCAATTCAGGTAAAACAAATATACATCTCTGTGCTATCTCAATATTTTCTCCTGTCACCCTCTAGTTAATCTCATCACTTTAACTGACTGCTGGTCTCAGCCTCTTTCTCTGACTCAGCAAGGCTAATCTGTTCCCTTCTCAAGTATCTCACGGAAGGGAGGAGATGCAGCCGTGCTGCTTGTCACTCTGATTGAGGATGTGTTTGTGAGGAGGATAGCGATGATGGTCACTTGTTCCCATCTGCCTGGGGGTGTTTTATCTTGGAGAATGATGTTGGTGTAGTGAGCCCTGAGCTGCATCATCCTCATGGTCTCATTTCACTCTCTGATAGACCACAACATGTCTAGAGAGGAGTCATCAATCTGTAGAGATTATTCCCTGCCTTTCTAGGCCCAATTAGAGAGCCAGTAGCTGTAGATAGGAATCTGTGGTTGAAACACTAGTTCTCCCACCACCTCTCACAAAGCTCTGGTGTACACAGAGCTTGACGAGATCCCTGATAAATGTGCCATGGGAAAAGGAAGATACAAAGCCTTATCAGGATGTAATGCAGCACACTTTGTAAAGTTGCTGCTCCATGACTTAAATATTAATCGTGCCTTCTTCAGTGCTCCCCGTGTCATGCTCAGAAGGCAGCTGCTGTTTTGAGAGCTGGTTTATATTCTCACTGGATTTAGTTTCTTTCTTTTGTTCGGGTAGTTTATACTCATATCCTCACAACTTTGCGGCGAGGCTTTGGGATCATTTAAGATTAGCTCTCAGTGCACCTTTCTGCACACCTTTGTAAAACTCTGAAAATGTTATGCCCCAAATAGGTCCTGGATTCTGATTCTGACATTCCCCCATCCTTGCTCTTCCTCTTTTGGTGCTCGTGGTAAGGTGTCTATCCTGAAACCTCCGTGCACGTCTGTGGGGCTGGTTTCTAAACCTTCAATCAGACTGGCAGTGCCATTTATTTATATGCCCTTGTGATGTCATTCAGTGGGGTGTCTTGTTGAAACCCCTTCCTCCCTCAGTATGGCTTAAAATTGAATCATTTTTCACCTTCTGCAGGCCCTTGTACCTGTCTTTATAAAAAAGAAAGCTTGCCTTTAGGCAGCCCTGTCTTTTTCATTCATCCCTTTCCATCTGTCTGAGTCTGTATTGTTCGGTCTGTCTTCACAGAAGGCCAAACAATGTTATGCGTCTCCCCGAAAGCCAGTTGTGCCAGGTGTTTATTCTTTTATACTGTCTTACCTCCTTTCACCCTCATTATGCCTCTTTCATTCCTGTTTCCCTCATGACCCACGGTCAGAAATACTGCTTTTTGCCAGTGGTGCAACAGGGGGCTTTGGCTGTGGATCAGACAAGGGTTTTGATACAAGTGTTAAAGCTGTATTGTCTTTAAAGCCACTATAGCATCACTGGCGCAGCAGCTGAGTGCAGAGATGGACTCTTCTGGGCTGGGGCCTTCCACATCAATGAATTATGTGCCTGGTGGCCAGTGCGGATAGTCATGTCTTAGTGTGTAAACCATATTCTGCCTCACCAATGGGATTATACTGGATTACAACTCAGCACATTCACCTCTTGGGCTGTAGCCAGCAGCAGGCCCAGGGAGACTCGGCGAACCTGCACAGGGGTCCAAGCAATCCCTTTGAAGAAGACAGTCATTCATTGTTCTTTCTGTTCACAGCAGTCCTCTTTATATTCAGATATCTCACCTATTGATTTCCTTGCACAGATGACAGATGCCACTGTGTGCCAGTGTCAAAGATCCCATTAAACCCCAAAAGCTACAATGGAACTCTTTAGATGAATAATAGCAGCCCACCCTTTTCTTTTTTTTCTCTCTCATTCCTCTTATGGCATTGCTTTCACTCCATTTATGCATGTGAATAGCCAAACAGCTGCAGGTCCCCTCGGATGAGCATGCCTCACTAAGCTCACCGACCTGCTCAGCTCTTCTGCTACTTTATTATGTGGCAGTGGTGACAGTGTAGGACAGCTCTGGAGCGAAATCTACCTGCAGAATTTAATTAGGCAATCCTCGTAGAGCTCGGTGCTGGAGAAATGTAGGCCAGGGAAGCTAGGACGGAGGACGGCAGACCGGAGGAAACAGTTATTGATTCTTTGCACTAGGAGAGAAAGACTTTGAAGGCAGCGGGCCTCAAATCGATGCTGAATTTTGTGTCTAATGAGACACCTGCATTCCTTTTGGCCAGCAAAGGGCATCACGGCTCCAAAAAACAGTTTCTCCATCTAATTTTTTTACTCATAAATTCACTTGCTGTAGTTCAACAAATAATGCCGATCGATCCATCTACACATTGAGTCTCTTTCATTAGTGCCTACTGGAATTTCAACCAGAGCCACTTTTCTTTCCTCTCCCAGTAGTTCTTTTCAACACTGTCTTAGTTTTCTTTCAGTTTGTGGAACACTTTGACCTCAAGCTTTCTTGTATTGTACATCCACTTCGTGGCAGTTAGTCTGCAAATCATCATTTTAGTATATGTTAGGCAGTTTGAGGTAATTTATAAACATTCTTGGAACTGGTAAGTATGTTTATCAAGCTATCTGTCGAGGTAAAATGTCAACCATTTGGCAGGATCATTATATAAAAACTTAAGTTGAATACTGTTGAATCATTTAGACTTTAGTCAAACAAAAATAAAATCTCTGTTTTGATAGATTTACTATTGGCAAAAACATGACTAAAACCTTGTGAAATTTAAGTAATTCGTAGCTGAAGATATGGCTCACTTTTAGGAGCTCCCTGTGATCAGGGGTAGAGGAGAAAGTGCAAAAACAGCAGCAACAATGAAAGAAATGACCCATGTCAAGGCAGACAGAGCTTAGGGAAGAAAGAACTGGACTGTAGGTGGGTTGCAATGCAGACAGCAGGAGAAGCTGCTGGCTGGAGCAGTTTAACTAGAGTACTTTCATGGCATTTACCATTAGAGAAAGAGCTGATTGATTAGCTGATATGGCCTGTAGTCAGGATCATTTGAAATGTGTGGGCTGAGCTTAATTATGTGACCTTTATGTTTAATTTAACGATACCTTTCAGTGTCTAATTTGAATTTAAAGGTATTTTTTTTTCTTATTTAAAAATTGCCAGTCTTTGATTGCAAATAAGATAAACAAGAGATAAAAAATATAAATTGTATAGGTTCCATTGCCACAACCTTCTAAGGCAATAAAAGTAGATTAATTCATGATTCTGAGTTATCTATGCTCAAAATGAAAACATAATTTTCATATTTAAGTGTGATATACTTTATGATGTTTATCTCATTTTCATGTTCTGGCAACTCAATAATAAAGCTGCATACACAACCTCATAATTCATGACTTTATTTTAGAGTGGCAACATAATATTTTTTCTCTATTTATGCTAAAGAACAACTCCGGAAAATTTTAACAATTTCTTTCTGAGAATAACAAAAATTGTGATAAAGGTTTTAGTTGTAGTCACAACATTCAAATAGAGCAATAATTGCTAACAAGCGTTCTGCACTGGACCTTCAGATTGGAAGTCTGCTGTTCTGGTGTTAGGTTTCCTTTTTAGATTCAGGTCTGGATTTTGGCTCACCCTTGAACGTGTTCAGCACATTCTCTGCTGATTGACGAGGTTTCCTGGTTGTCCATGGAGACCAGCCTTGTGCAATGCCTGGTAGAGTGGCTCCATTGAAGTTTTACAACCAGAGCCTCCTAGCTTCATCACGCTGCCCTTGCTGGTGATCAGTCAAGGCTCAAGAAATAACAGCTGTTTAAAGTCTTCGGAGGACAACATGAAACTTTCTTTAATTGTATAAATTTTAGTTTGTACAATCTCAATTGCATCAATTAGAACTGGATTATAGTTAGATTTTAAGTTATTTTATAGAGCAGAAATTTGGGGTATTAAATTGGATTGTAACTTAATGAAATTTGATATTTTTCTATTTATTTATTTTATTTGCCCTTGTAACGTCCTGAGAAAAGTTTTATTATACATCAGGTTCTAAGTAATTACATTGAGTTGTATTGAACTGAGGTGAACTGAATTGAATTAAACTAGAGGTCAACCAGTATGACTTTTCAATAGCTAATGTTGATACCAATCTTTAAAATACAGGCCAGTCGAAGGCCGATACGCACAGATTTTCTTTTGTTTATTTTTTTCCAACATGTTTTTTCTTTTAACAAAATGTAACAATAACTGGTAAACCTAACTATATATAATCTACACTAATCTGGCTGTAGCAGCTGCTGCTGCATCTTTATTTTCCTACTTAGTAATTGATTAAATTTGCACAGATATGACCAATTGCCATTTTTTAATCAAGTGGCCAATTATCTGTCTATTATAACCAATTAGCCGATTATCTGGTCTATCTCCAAATTGAACTCATTTAAATATAAATATATTACCAAATTAAGACCACTGGTTACTAAGAAGTGTGGATGGTTAATGTTGTGCTTACCATGATTTGTAAAAAAAACATGCACAAACATCCACACACACAACAATATTTCAGATGTAGTTTCTATATTCACTAACTTTCCAAATTTTCTCTGGTGGTAAAAATGTACCCGGATTCACTCTAATTAGTAACTGTCATTGCATTTTTAATACTTTGTGACCAGGAAATTCATCAAATGCATGCCACACCCCAACCACACATAGACAGGAAGTGAAATTAAAAGTCTGAAGTTTAGTGTTCAGAACAAGGGTCAAGACAGGAAGTCGACTGGTGAACCAGACAGTACTGTTTCCTCATTCAAAGAACAGCAAATACTGCTCCTTTGTTAAAGTCTGCGTTGTGTCTGAGGCACATACAAAGTGTACTTTTGGCTTTAGTACTTTGATTCTCTGTCTGCTACAATATTAAAGCTGAGGTTGGTCAGTGAGTAGGGGATTAAAAACAAAGAGCAAGGGAAGGTTTCTCGATTGCAGAAACCCCAAAAAAATAGACAATCTGGAAACTGGGAAGACAAGAACTTCACATTCTATTTATTTTGTAACAAGGTGCAACAAATAGGACTGAAGTATATCAAATAAAAACAGGAAGTCTGAGAAGTCTTGAGGCAGATCAATAAAAGATAACAGCAGTTGTATGTTAATAATTAATAATTAGTGGGTAAATAAAAGTGTCAAACAGATTTTGTTTTATTTGAACACAATGTGTGGACAGTTCTCAGTCTGTACTGCAAATGCAATATGTTGGTAATTTCAGAAATTCTTACACTTCATGTGTTGCCCACCTCCTAGGCAAAGCTCTTCTGGGTCCTCCACGGTTGTACAAGGAGCTGCAGGAACTGCAACATGACCTTTCAATTGTCGAAGAGGTTACTCTGCTTGTGGGCAAACTGCAGGGGACGTACCAGGTACGTATCACCTTAAGTTATCAAGGTGTATTTTAGAACATGCAAAGGGAAAAATCAGCTAAAAGAAATAGCATTTTAAATCCAGCTAAGTATGCAGACCAAACCACTGAAATCGCAGTGTTATGTTCACAAACATCACCCAGGCTTGATTATTCAGAGTTTTGTTTAAAGGCTATAATTGGCTGTTGAAAAAACACACACAGAAGCTAACATTCAAGTTATAATTTTTCTCTGCCAAGAGTTCTTTCAGTATTCTAAATTTGTAATCAAGCTATCTAGAGAGATTGAATTGAAATGTTTGAAATACAGAGCACAATCTGCCAAGTGAAGCTTACTTTACAATACTGTTTAAACTTTGAGAACACACTTAAGAATGACAGAAATATCCCTGAAAACATTAACCTGTGCTGTCAGTAAAGAAGGAATGCATATTGCCCACCATCTTTCATGCTAGAGTTTTAGACTAAGACTAACCTAGGTTGAGAAATAACAGAGTTGGAACCATTGTGTTATATGTTTGTGATTTAGAGTATGTGTTGTGAATAACTGTCAGCTGCTATCACACCAAACTTAAGCTCAGGATTTTTAAAATGGACTGAGTTATTGACATTTTTGTTTCCTAAGATCAGTTGGCTGTGGCGGTAAACTTAAATTGGGTTAAGTCTAAAACTTAATCAGTTGTAGACGTCAACTCAGTGATTACAGCACAGACAAAAACACACACTTACACTCAGACATGGGCAAAAACATCGTCACTCCACCTTTGCCTTCGGCGGCGGGTAATAATAAAACACTGAAATGAGTGAACGCTAAGAGATTGAGTTTGGATGTTGCAAAGTTAATCATTTAGAGGCACCCCTTTTGTTCCTTTCTCTTTAAAAAGACTACAGATGTCTTTGAGATGTTTAAAATGTGATCAAAGAACCACCTTATGTGCTTTTTGAATTATTCATTTGTAGAAGCACAAAGCCTTCCATCTATCTTTCCAACAACAGTGCCACAAGGGTGGGAATGAGATGTTCCCACTGATAGAAAAGACAGACGGTGAGATTTGTTATGTTGCTGAAGAAAACTGTCAGCACCCTTCGTGTAGTGTTCGAGTCAGGACTCTTCCCTATAGTCTTCCAGTATCACATTTACACCACTGTACACTACAAACTACATACACACCCAGGGAGGTGTACTTCAGCAATCACCAGAGTCTCTCTAATGGTTGCACTTTTGCCTCCATGCACTTAATGAGCACAGTGTCCTCAGGAGAAGTGATACTAGCCTGGCACTTAATGGCTGATATTCACGTTCCACCCTGTTATAATACTGTCTGCTTAAAAAAATAAAAATAGGCAAAATATTTCTGCACAGCTCATTTGCTGCAGAAAATTGATTTGATTCTATGTGACTTGAGGGTCTACGTTTTACTATAAAATGGATGCCAGTGCTGAAATAAATTCGGTGTTATGTTTGAGGGAACAGACAGGATTGTGCAGTTCATTATTTGAAAAATATTGGTTCAAATAATGCAAGCTTTTGTTAAGGGATGTGCATGTGCTGTGTCTGCAGATGGTGTCTATGGTGGTCTATGCTCGATGGCCCTATGCAGCAGATTTTAACTTTGTCTGTCTTTCTTTTTTTTATCAAAGAACCTGAACACCACTGTTTCACAGGACTGGTGTCTGGCTCTGCAGAGGCTTATCCGTATCAAAGAAGAACAGATCCAGTGTGCGAACAAATGTCGCTTACGCCTGCAGGTGCCTGGCAGGCCAGACAAGTGAGTAGTATTTCACGTATAGATAAGACTTTAATTGAAATGTATAGCATATTGCAATATCTTTCACATTCTAAAAGTTTGTTGGTGCCTCCAGATTTAATTTTCTTTACTGTTTATCTCATAATAAACTCTGCAGTGTGGATCTGTTTAACTTAAGCACAACATCATATTTAATGCACAGAATGACAATACTGTAAACTAGGACACACTACTGCTATTTTTTCAATGCAATGCCTTCCCTGTCTCTAAAAAAGCTGCAGGGCAAATCTTTTGCTACAAAACATCAGTAAATGTTTCCATGGAAATGTTCCATTCGAATGTTAGCTATTTTATTTCCCCTTTCAACTGTATGGGTACCAGCTTTGTCTTACAGTTTTTCACAACAGTGCCAGCATCTTTGAGATCAGCTACATTTCCGTTGGTCGGTGCTTAGACATCTAAAGGTGTGCCTTCCAACTGCTAGACATTCATCCTAATTTTTCATAGTTTTGTAACGATTTTATAAAGGATCATTACTTTGAAGCCAAAATAAAGAATACTGCTATGATTAATTTTTTTTTCAGCAAGTATATACTCTGTTAAATTCAAATCTGGACCCTTACATGACCCTTTGGAGCGATTCTTAACGTACAAAGTTTTTTTTTTTATTAATCACGTCATTAACTTCTTTTGGATTGTCAAAATATGGGTGAAACATGAAATACTAAAATAAATCTAGAGTTTCATTTTGGGTCTGGAGGAAGGCTGTCTGAGTTCTGAAGTCCAGTTGCCCTCTCTTTGAGAACATAGAGCTACACAAAACTGTTGAGTAGTTTATTCACATTTATTCACTTTCTGTAGATCATGATGCCAGTAGAACACCTTTTGCAAATTAGACAAGAAAATGGTTGGCTCTTTTCTCAATGGGTAATTGCCTGACTCAAGTATTTCTTTCATCCAGTACATGGATAAAATGAAGAATTAGCTTCACAAAATGATTTAATGGAGTCACTCCTTGCTTCATGCTTTAGTTAACACTGGACCTTAATGCATAATTTCTCTGTATTGCCTGCCATCCATCCTGAATATCCATATTATTTTATCTTTACAATGCTGCACTGTGCCAAATATTCAGTTCTATAATTGATCTCCTGGCTCTTGGGTACCCCAATTAAAGTTTAATACACTTTAACTAATAACTTTTGATAGATAAGTTCATATAATTGGCTCATACACTTTTGGAGTGTGGATAGATGTTATTTCCATATCAATTTATGGCCTCCATATAGATGACATGTGGGGAAAATATGAGCGCTAGTGCCGCCTTTCTTTTCACTTTGTTTTGTTTTCATTTGCACATAGGTTTATCTCACTTAAGTGCATTCAGCCTTTTACAATCCAGAGGGAGATGCACTGTCATACTTGGAGTTTAAAATGTTGAGGTGAATCTTTGTGGGTGAAATGATTACTAAATGACTGAACACTTAGGGAACAACAGAGATGGCTAGAAGAGAGCATATGAGTAGCTTAGAGTATTGCACGGGAGCTGGGACTAGCAAATAATGGCAGATTATAATGGATCCAATTTTGTGGCTTCTGTTGGGGATAGGATAAGAAACTGGCAAGAAGAGGAACAAAAAGAGAAAGATTGCGATAGAAAAGCTGAAGCCCTGCAGAGACAGAATAAGCAGGAGAAGGAGAGGAAGAAAGAGAGTGAAAGTGATAAGCGACCTCCCCCATGAAAGACTTGGCTCGATGCCGGCAGGGCAGTAGCAGTCAGAAGAGTGGGCCTAATGCTTCAGAGCCAGAGAGAATCAAACTGTGCCAAGCCAAGCTAAAGTGACAGCTTGAGCAGAGGAGCCGTTCAGATCAGCTCTCCCACATCTCCCAGCTTCCTCATCGGCTGTCACACCAGGCCTGCAGGGCCAATCTGCTTACTCAGATGTTTGGTGGAGCCAGATGTCATGCTTACAAGAGAGTCCCCAAATTCCCCTTCAAGGGGTACCCTATTTGCTGAACTCCTGTGATAATGTTGTTAGAAACTGTACTGACAAGGAGAGTTTCAGCCCCTCCAAAGGCCCCAGCTGCAAATTTACATTTAGGGTTTAAATAATGTAGAAATAATGTTAAATCATATTTGGAAAATGTCACTGCATTTTGGGGGGTTATATAAACTATGTTCTGAAAGAGAACATCCTGATGGAGAAAAAATTTTGGTTGTGTGATAGCAATCTCTTTGAGCTTGGGCGTCAGTATTGGGTGTGTGGACCGGTAGAGAACCTCAGGGCATAGGGTGACAGGTGGGACAGCGGGTGCTCAAGTCATCGTGACACTACCTGGGTGCAGTAGTGGCAGATCGCTGGGAGGAGCAGCATTCAGGCTGTGTCTCTGTCTCCCCCATAAACACACCTACACAGTCATAAACACTTTTATATGAAGGCTTTTTTCTTGTTACCTTTTTTACATTGTGTTACTAATTTGACAAATTATTTACTATCCACAAGGCTGATATCAGAGTCTGCATTAGCATGTTAAATGCATTTACACACGCTTCCTGCTGAGAAATGCAAATACACTCAAGCAATTGTACTTTTTAGTTAAACAGGCAAACAGATTAGGAAACATAGATCCACACACTTACATGCAGAGTTGAGCCTTTACTCTGCTGGTGAGAGAGCGGCTCCGCAGCGGGGACCCCCTGTACTGAGTCGGTCCCCTCCTGTCTGGCCGCAAGCGACTCTCTGCAGTAAGACAGCACATCACAGCCTCCACACTGCAAACACACGAGTACGTGGAGAGAATCCTGACTGCTGCCTCAAAGGGACCAGCCTACGTGTGACAGCAGTTCATTAACATCCTCTTTAAGTGCGTTCGCAGGAGCACCCACAGGCACAGATACAAGGACCGAACTGGCAAGGGAAAGATATGAGTTCAAATGTCAGTTTAACCAAATGTATTTGCTGCTTCATCCACTCTTACCAAGTGTAGATCATACATGAAAAGGCATATCTGTAATCCCCTCAGTTTTCCTTAAAATAGGCTCTTTTGTGCAGACTTCCTGCCAGGCTAGGGACACAAATCTCATTTACCATCAGATGCCCAAATAGACAAGCTCCCAGAGAGACTTATCATCCTCTTTCTGACTGTAGTTAAGTGTCAGCACAAAGGAGGTCTTGTTTTTTTTTTTCTTTTTTTCAAATTTTCTAAATTCAAATGTTGCCTGAAAGCAGAATTTTTTATTTGAATTTTAATGGTAAACAAAATGTTTTCTGAGGAAAATTAAATGAGTCAGTCATAATTTCCTGTACATTAAGATCAACTACTTTACATGATGGTGGTACATGATTTACCTAAGGAGGCCCACAAAAAATGAGGCAGACCTTGCTGACTTTTTGTAAATCTGTGTTTTGGCTTGCTGGATCATCTAAAGTTCTCATGTATAGTGTCATTTGGGACTTAAGCTCCTTTCACACTATGCTTATAGCAGCCAAGATGATGCCATTGGTTGATCACACATGAATCGATTGAGCCAGCCAATTCCTGCAATGGTGTGTTCGGACGTGGATCCACATTGCAGAACCAGTGGAGTTAGATTTAAAGACTGAAAGTGACAGAAGTAATAAAAAGTAACTAAAAGATGTTTATGATCAATGTGAGGGCAGAAAGATTGTTTTTGTTGTCGAAGATAGGTTTTTGGACTTTCAGTGAACTTTATGACCTGTTTGCATTACTCTAGTTGTCTTGCCTGGATGTGTGCATGAATGAGGCCCTTAGTCTTCCCAGGTCAGCTGGCTGCTCTCCTTTCTGATGCTTATTCTTTGGTTCTTCTACCTGACCTTTGCTTATGATTGGAGGTAACTCACCCAGGTCAATGTGGTAAAAGGAGCAGCTAGAATTATCTAGTCTGTTTTTTTCTTTGGTATGACAGGTCAATATTAAACAGGTCAAAAGCATGATCTTTACTATCCTTAGTAACCTCTTCTGAGCTGTCTCGGTTCCCAGCAGGTTACAAAATACAGAGAATAAACTATGATAGAAGGAAAACTTTTCTATTCTTGTGGCAGCTACTCTTGAAAATAGTTTATACCTGAAGGTTTTAACTTATCCAACTTTGAGATGTCCACTTTTTAGAATTTAACTTTATTGCTAATTCTCCCATCCATCCATCCATCCATCCATCCATCCATCCATCCATCCATCCATCCATCCATCCATCCATCCATCCATCCATCCATCCATCTTTTGTTGCTTATCAGTGGTTGGGTTGCAGAAGCAACAGGTCCAAGAGGGAAACTCAGACATCTCTCTCCCCAGCAAGTCAAGTCAAGTCAAATTTATTTATATAGCACTTTTCATCAACAAGGCGATTCAAAGTGCTTGCAACACTATGGGGGGTTCCCGAAGTGTTCCCAGGCCAAAGATGATACATAGTCCCTTTAGTGAGTTCTGGGTCTGCCCTGGGGTCTACTCCTAGTAGAACGTACCAAGAAGACATCCTAATCAGATTCCCAAACCACCTTAGCTGATCCTTATTGATACAGAGCAGTGGCTTTATCCCAATCTCCCTTTAGATGATGGAGCTCCTTGCCTTATCTCTAAGGCTAAGCCCAGCCACCCTATGGAGGAAGTTGTTTGTATCCAGGATCTTGTTTGTATCCAGGATCTTGTTTTTTCAGTCATGAACCAAACCTCATGACCATAGAGCTTTGCCTTTCAACTCAGCTCCTTCTTCACCTTGACAGACCATAATGTTGCCCTCATTACTGCACATGAGGCCGCAGTCTGTTGATCTATTTCCTGCTTTGTCCTACCATCATTTGTGAACGAGACTCCCAGGTACTTGAACTCAACCAGAGTCAACCTAAACCCGGAGGGCTCATTACACTTTTTTTCTGGTTGAGAACTATGACCCCAGATGTAGAGAAGCTGAGTCTCACCCCAGCTGCTTCACATGCAGCTGTGAACCACCTCAGTGTATGCTGAAGGTCGTGGCTCAAAGGCGCCAACAGAACCACATAATTTGCAAAAAGCAGAACCAAGACCCTGGGGTTCCCAAATCTGACACCCTCTTCTCCGTGACTGTGCCTTGTATCCCATTACAAGATGAGTTCATTGAACTTCATTTCTCAATTTCTAAAATAATTATAATATAGAGGGAAAAATTAAGTGCTGTATTCTTATTGACAGTTTGTGGCTTTGCAAATACTCTGATGAGTAAATGTACTTGACTGACTACCAGCTTTCACCAGCAGGGATTCTTCATGTCATTGAGACAGCTGGGCTATGTAAACCATCAGCACCACAGCACCTACTTTCTCTTTTACCATATACAGTAAGTCCTGTTATACTCCCAGGCCAGTGTGAGCTAAGGCTATCTTTGAGCTAGCAAACACTTGATACTCTGGGCTTTAAACTCTAAAGCCAAAAAGCAGGAATTGCAAAAGATGTGCACATATAGTCCTAATTATGTCCAGTTAGGTAAAAAAAAAAACAGCATTTAGTCAAACATATACATGTAACTGTTTATCACAGTGAACAGAATGATCCATTTTGTTCTCAGACAGTTTCTGTCAATTGGTAAAATTACAGACAATTTCAGGTAGAATAAAACAAATCTGGTTCCAAACAGACTCAAACCATAAACTTAGAAATGCAATACAATGCAGATATCATAAAATATCTGCATTGTATTGCAGATATTACTAAACTTTTAAACTAAAACAGTTGTGCATGAAGCATTTGGTGACCACACTGAGATATTCATCTGGATATTCTTTTTGAATGATATTTTGGTTAACATAAACCAATTATCTCGAATTGAATCTTAACTTTTTAAACCTTAAGATTTAGGGTTCAGGCTCAGTTGTTAGCTGGTTAACCAAAACTGAATTTACCGATTATCTTCCCATAGGATCTGTAAGGTCCTGGTATCCTGTCTAAGTAATGGGTTACATTTTTTGAAAATCACATTCCACCTCTGCACTTACTCTCACCCCCACCCCTTCTCTCTGTCTCTCTTTTTTATTTTCGGCTTTTTTGTCCATGGACAGCTTGTCATTTTTTTTCCTTTCTATTTTTCTTCTTTCATTCACATTCCCACATGTTGGCACATTCACACCTGGAGGCGAGCAAGAATAACCATAGTTCTCTATTATGGTTGTACATTGTCTTTACTCAGCACTATTTAAAAATGTTGCGGTATTGCTTAAATAGTCAAAACACATTTTTGGAAAGAGTTCCTTATTTACTGGAGAAAAACTTGATCTAATGTTCACATACTGCCAAAAAAATAACTCAATATACCATTTTAAAACAATGATTTGTGTGATGTTATGTGTTTCTAAAAGCTTATAAGCTTATACTCTTTGCAGTTTGTCAAATTTAATTTAGTTCTTCTGGCTCATATTACTTTTAATATGGACATAGCATATTTTTGTTGCCACACAATAAAATTATTCAACTGAAATAAAGTCATGTACCTACATATTCAGTATGGTACTTCCCTATAACCACCATGGGAGTACCCAGTCCTCTGATGTATCAGGCCTGTCTGTTTTCACTGTCATAGATACAGCCACTGAGTTGCTGCATTTATTTATTTTTTTATAATATGCCTACACTGAAAAACTATAAACCCTATGGGAATGATTTTATTCTCACATAAATCTTCTTATTCATTGCCAAACTGTGTTTACCTTATGAGGCAGCAGGATTCTTGTGAGATTCACAATGCTAGGATTATGGGGAAATCCATCTTGCTAGCCTTAAGCTAAATAGTTGTGGCCAAGGAGCAGTGGTGAGAATAATCAGCATCTTATACTGCCGGCTGTGGGCGAGTTTTCAGATTTTTAGATGTGGCCTAAAAAGGCAACCATAGATAATGCCATAACATCACTTATGTCAGCACCGAGGAGTGAAATTTCAGGTAAATTATGCTAGGGTCCTTTATCAAATAAACATTTTTATTATTTTTATTTATTTACCAGTTTGGACTTTTTTGAGGAAGTTAGTTTAAGGCCGTCTTATAGTTCATCCGTTTGAATGCCAAGTAATAAAAAAGGCCCTTCTCTTTTTAACACTTTTAACCTTGACTTCCCACACAAATAGTGTAATAAAATCATCTGAAGCTTTATCTTAAACAAGTCTACAGTAAAAACAGAAATCATAACACTATCACAAGTCAAGTTTAGATATTATTGTTTTTAATATTTCAGCATAACAGGTCAAATTCCAAATTCCAATTACATTTTATTAACATCTAAAATGTCCTTTTGAATCTAATCTTCAGTCAAAAACAAATCCTGTAGTAACAAAAAATAAACAGACTAATGACCACTTTATCTGCCAACAAATTGGAAATAATTAAGATGTAATCTTTTTATGTACATATAATTGAGTTTTTATCTTTGAGATCAGCACAGAAGGTGCAAACTTGTGTTTTTTTGTAAAAGGTGACAGCAGGACATTTATTTTTAATCAAAAGTTTGAAAGGTGACATCTGAAAAAGTTCACTGTCGTCTTGTTTTGAATAAATACATAATGGTCTAGAGACAGATGACAAAATGAGTGAAGGTTTTGAAGGTATAAGAGGACAGTGTAAACACAAATTCAGACTAAACTGAGGTGTTTTTTTCCACCATTGTCTACATGGTTTTGTCACATGTCACCAAGATTCAAATGCTTTTTATGCAGTATAATCTAGAGATGTGAATTTGAGCAAAAACTCTTTGAATTAGTCTGGTAATTATTTGACTTTTATTCAAATATTCAACCCCTTTTCTTGTCTGGTCCCCCACCTAAAGGCCACCTCTACAACTTGAAGTGATTCATACTTTTAATAACACATGCTCAGTTTGTCATTTATTGTCATTTATTTATGCGGGTCAAATTGACCCGACGTTACTAGCTTCTTCTCCTCTCTTCAGAAGAGTTAAAAAGCAGAGACAGCATCGTAACAAATGCTATTCTCAGCTGCTGCGTTATGATTTCAGATCATTGTCTGTTTCACATTTTTGCTGAAAAATGACAGTGTCCACAAAATAGAATTAAAGTTTACTTTACTCACCCTAAGTCCTGTAGTTGAAAACCCCTCTTGTGAAACAGAGATGTGTCCTGCTGCTAATCCTGCTAGTCGGGGACCTTTATATTCTTTCATTTTCAGCAGTCTGATGGATCAAAATGCAGAGGGATCCACGTGTTCTGTCAGTAATGTTGACCTTCTATTTTATAATCCTTTCAAAATAAACTACAATGACAGAAAGACACTGGGAATGCGCCAAGACTTTTATTTATTTTTTATTGTCGGAAGGGGGGTAGGCAGTAGGCACTGTTAGGAAACAACTTTGTGTGTTACTACCATGTGATGGTGTAACAAACAAGAAATGCTGTAATGGTCACTTTACTTCTTTGAATTATAACTAGACTTTGACCGTTTGAAAATGACTTCCCATCCCTGGCATAATGTCTCGATGCATCTTATACCTGTGCTATATATGTTATTTCCTAATTAGGGATAAATCTAGCTTATCAGCAATGATACGCTGTTTCTTTAACTTATCTCACTAATTGCAGAGCCAACTTTCTGTCTGACAGGCGGATTTTCTGTAGGAGTGAGGGATGGGTGACATGCTGCCACTGAGTGCTCACATCTACATCTATCCCATTCTTGTGCATTAGTGTCACATGTTTGCCTTGGCGCTCACCTGCTCCCATAAATCCATGGGGCCATCTCCCCCCCTTTGCTCCCTCACCCCTCTCTGCACTCTCTCCTCTCTCGTCCCCTTTTTGACTCCCCTTACCTCTTAGCTCTCCTCGTCTCCCCTCTGTCAGTGTGCGTGAGCTCGTTCCCCATTCCAGCAGCGCAGCACACCTGCACTGCGGCTGTCAATCAGCGGACAGGAGGGAGAGGAACAGAGACCATGCTCAGTTTAGCATGTTTGATGTCGCGTGGGCATGAAGTGTTACCTAAAGAATCCAGCCAAGTGAGAAGTTGTATTCTTGTCACACCTTATCTCTGCTTCTGTCTTTGGCAAATTACCTGCACTATATTTAAGCAGTAAATGGTATGAATTACACCTTTCTGCGAAAGTTCCACTTTTTCATCCTGTCAGGGAAGTTTGAGATCTCTTTATTCTGCCCCTGTCTTGGATCTGTCCTTCTTTCCTCTATATTTATATGCATGTGTCTCTTCCTCTTCCTCTCTCAATTCATCTGCCCTCTGTGAAATAAAAATGAATTTGCAGCGGCAGGTATGACAGCGATAGAATTCTGACTCTGTGCTGTTCTCCATTCAATTACCTCCTAATAATGCTTAAGTGTGAAATTGTCTCCACTATGTGTGTCTGAGACCCCGCCGCATCCACTCTTTTCACACTCTCTCCATCACTTTTCTTTTTCCTTTTTTTAATTGCTTCAGAATTGCTGTAGAGTGCACAGGTAACTGAGAAAGGACTTTTGAAAGCAGATGAATGCTTTAAAAAGACAGCTTGTCCTTGGTCAGACAGATTACTTGTAGTTCTGATGAAACCTGATCAATTCAGGCAAGACAAGGACCCTGAGTCATCACTCACTCAAGGCTTGTGGTGCCAGGTTCACTTTGTATATTTATGTTTAAAGACATTAATTTAAAAAATACATTTTTACATGTTTATGTCTTTAATCTATACATCTTGATTTTATATTTAAGCAGATTGTCCTCAAAAATGTGCTGCAAAAACACTTTACTTAAGACATGCATGGAATTACTGGAGGAAATTATAAAAGTTTATCTAATAAAGGAGAAAAATAAATATTGCATAAGCCTGGTTGTTGGTCTCTAACTAGCAACAAAACCAATTCTGTTGACTTCAGTGATCCCCAGACACATCCATGATTATGTTTTTGCACATGTCCACTTTTAGATTGTTTGTTTGTTTGTTTTGTTTTCTTTTGTTTCAGTTTAGGGCTGCTGTTTATAATGGGAGCTTCTGGCTTCCCAACTTTCTTTGTTCTTCCTCTCTGCCTTTTCTAATCTAATGATTTGTATTCATACAAAAATCACTCCCTCAGTAGAGTTTGGTAGTTCTGGCTTCCTAGTCAGCACTAGACCTTACAGTATCTGGGTTTGCACACAAGGATTTTGATACAAACACACAAAATAATGCAAATTTGTAAATAATTTGGCAAAAAGACAAGAAAGCGTGCACTAAGTTGTGTAAGGGTAAGTAGGAGTTTAAATTCTAGATGGATGTACAGATATGCAGCAGAGATTTTATTACATTTAATGTAATTCATCACATAGTGAACAGCAACAGTGACTCGTTTGAGTTGTGGTTTGCTGTAGGAAACAAACTCAAGTAGTGCTGCTGTGTTGTTTTTGTAAATTGAAGGGAATTAGTCCTGGTAGCCCTTTCAAACTTGAACATTCAGCCTGCTATCTGAGGCCTGTAGAGTCTGAGATATGAAGTAGCTCTTGCATTAGAAGTTTTATTTGTGTTAAAAGCACCACTCTTTGGTCTGTGGATGTTACACAAAGACTCCAGGAAGGGAACCAACTCTCTTGTTTTTATGCTGTGAAAAAAGCCACATTTTTGCATTCTCAAATTACGTACATGTATTGAAACTATAAAGAAATATGATCTCAGTCACATATTGAAATAAATGTAAAAATATTTGCATTGTTACTTCCAAATTACCATACAAAGCAGAGGCAAAATGCATATTTTATTATACAAATGTATGATTTTGGCATGTTATAAAGCCATAAGCAAACTACATCAAGATGATCTAGGAAGGCTGGATATTTTTCAGCTTTGTTTACATGTGTTCATAATGGAAAAGCATAAATACCTGTCGGTGATCCAGTGTTATCCATTATACACAATATGTCTACTTTGATTAGGGTTTCTCTTACAGCCATTGAATTTTTTGCACTTTCAATACTTAATTAATTAACATTAATGATTAAGTTAGATTAGGGGTTATCAGAATAGTGTGTAGTTGTTCTCCCAAAAAATTGAGCTTTGAATATCAAATGCTCATTCCTTGCAAACTTGAAATGCAACTCCTACAGGGACGATAAATAACTTGTTTAAATATCACCATTTTAAATTCATGCAGGTTCAACAAAGCACCTTACAAACACTTGTATCATACTCTTATTAAATATCTACATACTTCACATTATTATTTTTTTCTCTTAAAATATAGTAAACACAAGTAGTTCACTTGGACATGCATCATGGCTGAAAATCGAACCTCCAGACTTTGATTAGAAGACAACCTGCTTCATTATTTTTGTACCTCTTCAAAGGTTGGCAAGTGCAGTTGGTTTTAATTTATTACTTGTACAATGGATTCCAATAGTGACCCAGTTCCAAGGCAAAATGTTCATTCTTTCACTTTTCATGCCACAGGACAACACACACATCCTCGATCATGTATGTGTTCAGTATTCATGGCCTTGTCTGTCTTTTAAACCAGGTAAAAGGCTCATTGATTTAAAGACACTTTTTCCTTAGGAAAATGTTTATGTGCTGAAGAAATTTGTACCATCAGTACCAACTGAAAGTTAACATATGTATTTGTAAATGTATGTAAATATGCTTTGAGGTGGTTTGATTTTAAGACTTAATTTGTTGCTGGCTCCATCCTTCTGTCATTCTTTAGTTCTGGCTTTTGTTCTTTCTTTCACACATGTGAGATCTGGTCTCCAACTGTGCCAAAGCTTGATTTGGCTCCAAAAGGCTCTAACTGATCAGAGCCTCGGCTGGTTGTGCCAGCAAAGCCCACACATTAGTGGCTTTTTTTTTCCCTTTGAGTGCTGATGCCCACCTATAAGCGATTTACTGTGACCAGCCTGCGTGATCGTCAGAGCATGGCCTGAATATTGATGTGGAGGCTGAAATCATAAAGCCCCACCACACCGGACTGAACTGCTGTAAAGCCTCAACCAGGCAAGAAGCTGCTCTGACATAAAAGTCTGCTGTATTAAACCTAAATTCCCATGAAATGGTAAAATGTCCCTTTCTTTTGGGTGCTTTGTTTTTGCGAGTGTGTTGCTCTGCATTCTGTTCTCATTCAGCACATGCAAGGTATATACCAAACTGAATTTTATCCTTCTTTTCCCACCTTTTTGTGAAATGGTTTAAAAAAAAAAGAATTCAAACTAATTTATAGGCAACAGAAATATTTGGGATTTTCTCATTTTATAACAAAAAGTGTTTTTTTTTTTTGCAACTTGAAATACTTTTTGTTGGTTTTAAACCTGTTCTGCATAGGACTGTCACTCAGTGTCAAAATTTGACATTGAGTGTGGTGTTTGGAGTTTTTTGATGGCACAGGAAAAGAATTGATCAAACGTAGGCGTTAGATAGTCAGTGGGCTATTGGCGACTTTATTAAGACAACTGCAAAAAATTACTTTTACCAATAAGTATCAAAATAAATTAGTTTTTTTTTAAATTTGTTGGACCAGACTGGACTGTACTAAACTCAACTGTGGGACAAAACTAAATAAATTTATGCAAACTGTAAATTGTGTTTGTCTTTGTGCCTTATTTTCATCAAACATGTCTGAAATCAAGTTTGAATCCATATGTGCATGCATCCTGAGTCTCTGTTTGTGTGTGCATGTGTGTCCTCCTTCAGGTCCGGGCGGCCCGTTAGTTTCATGGTGGTCTTCAACACTCCCAACCCCCTTAGTAAGATTTCCTGGGTCAACCGTCTTCACTTGGCGAAGATTGCACTACGTAAGCACACACAGCATACACATAGTCTCTCACACACAAAGAGGATTACTGTCATTTTTTTTTAAACTGGATGATGCAACGCAGTGAAATGCAATAACAATGTTTCCAGTCAGAGGCTCAGATCATCATCAGAGTTTGTTTCACACATTGTTGGTGCACAGCTTGCGTTGCTTTTTATGTAATCATAGAAAAAATAAGGATCTCGACAAAGTCACTGAAAGGTTATAGCCTGAGGAAATACAACCTATACACTCACTGGCTACTTTCTTAGGTGCATCTAATCAATTGCTTGTTAACACAATTAGCTAATCAGCTAATGGCAGCAACTCAATGTCTTTAGGCATGTAGCCGTGGTGAAGACAACTTGCTGAAGTTCAAACTGGGCATCAGAACGGAGAAGAAAGGGGATTTAAGTGACTTTGAATGTGGTGTGGTTGTTGGTGCCAGACGGGCTGATCAGAGTAGTTCAGAAACTGCTGATCTGCTGGGATTTTTACACACAACCATCTCTAGATTTAACAAGAGTGGTGCAAAAAAGAGAAAATATCCAGTGAGTGGCATTAGTGTTGACAAAACAAGCCTTGTTAGTGTCAGAGGTCAGAGGAGAATAGGCAGACTGGTTTGAGATGACAGAAATGCAACAGTAGAGCAAATAATCACTCGTTACAAACTAAGGTATACAGAATACCTTCTCTGAACACAACACATCCAACCTTGAAGCAGATAGGCTGCAGAAGAAGATCACATTGGCTGCCACTGCTGTCAGCTAAAAACAGGAAACTTAAACTACAGTTCACTCAGAGTCACTAAATCTGGACAATAAGAGATTGTAAAAAACATTACCTGCACTGATGAGTTTCAGTTCACTAAACTCCAGTGACCTCCACGGTCACCAGATCTCAGTCCAATCGATTTCTTTGGCATGTGGTGGAACGGGAGACTCACATCACAGATGTGCATCTGACAAATAGCATGATGCTATCATATCAATATGAACTAAAATCTTTGAGGAATGTTTCCAACAACTTTTTTAATCTATGACATGATAATTAAGGCAGTTCTTAAAGCAAAATGGGGTCGAACCCAGTTCTAACTAGGTGTACCTAATAATAAAGTGATCGGTGAGTGTATTTGTAATAATTAACTTTTATTCATCATCTTGTATGTGTAAATTGTTGTTAATTCCAGGGATTGATGTTTCCATTGAGAGACTACATAAAGATTCAGTTTTCTTTAAACATAATCTTTGGTTTTAGGATTTCTTACAAACCTATCCTTAGTTAGTGTTACAAGCTCCTTTTTTTCTCCTTTCAAATTCTGGAAATCTCATTATGGTCAACTTTCAACACTGACAAAACAACAATAACAAATAAATGCCCAGACCTGACCCAACAGGGAGCAGAGGAGTTCTTTTATTTTTTATCTCCCTAACCTCCGTCCTCTAACCCTTGCCTCTCTGAACTCAGTCTGACCAAGCAGAGCACAAGGTCTCCTCTCTCTACGGTTCATCAGAGGTTCATTAGTCTGTGCTCTTATCTCATAGCAAAAACAGACAAGACTACATAATTGTGTTTTTCTGGTCATAATGGCATGAACATTTAACCCACTCACCACCTCTGTCCCCTCTTCCTATTCTTGTCTGATTCTGATGTAGACCTGAGCACCTTTTTCCTTGTCACCTCTGCTTTACTTTCTGTTTGCTGTGCATGCTGTTTTTCTCTCAATACTTTCCTGCAACACTGAATGCTCTGTTGCAGCCAAGATTGAACTGAGTACGGAGCAGGTTTCTCAGGGCGGATTCACTTTTATTGCAATAGTTTCTTTCATCATTGCAGCGAGCGGTAGTACAGAAGCATTCAAGGTGATGAAGGCAGTTAGACTGGTTGGATGAACAGTTCATCAAATGTTATGCTTAGATGACTGAGTTAGGGTTTGAACTATTTTTTTAA
Organism: Kryptolebias marmoratus; assembly: GCF_001649575.2. Taxonomy (NCBI): domain Eukaryota; kingdom Metazoa; phylum Chordata; class Actinopteri; order Cyprinodontiformes; family Rivulidae; genus Kryptolebias; species Kryptolebias marmoratus. The sequence goes on from NC_051433.1 coordinate 4,338,428, forward strand.
AGATTTAACATCTAAGTGATCTCTGCTATTATCTGTAGGCTGGATAGACCTAGCCTTGAATCTAAAAAAATTAAGCAAATATAAAAGTTTCCAAATCCTTTAGTTCTTTCAGATGTTTAGTAGGGGATGCTGAAAAAGAACTGACATCTACTAGAAGGGCAGTGTTCAATTCTGTTTGTTGAGGTCCACTATCCAGCATGTTTTAGTTGTTTTTTCTGCTCCAACACACCTGATTTCATGGTTGAACCACTTTTTTCAACATGTCCTTAAGTTGTGCAGAAGCCTAGTAATCACCCATTTATTCAAATCATGTGTGTGGAAGCAGAGAGACTTTTAAAACATGTAGGATAGTGGCCCCTGAGGTCCAAAATTGAACACCGCTGTTCTAGAAGATGCTTCTATTGCCTGCTTGGTTTGTGACCTCACTAAACTTTTTCCTATATGTTTTATGGTTTTAATTTCTTTCACATTTATTTTAATAGAGCGTAAGTGTGTATTTTGAACTCTGATCCCAATAAGAGTAAATTAAATGATATAGCAGGACATGCTTATATACAACATTTTGTATATAAGCTTGTGTGTTTTCACTTAAACCTACTGTTTTCAAAAAGCACTGTAGTATTGCCCAGAAGCTGACAAAGCTGTAGTTTTACTCTGCTGTTGGGTTGTGCTAAACAGGAAGGGACTGCAGTTCAGGAGGAAGTGTGGAATATTTTGTTTTACAGAACTTTTCCTGAGGCTTTTTATTTCTTTCCACAATATTTGAGTTTCTTTATCTTTGCACACAATAATAAAAAAGTAACTCACGAAACTCTTTTTTTCTCTGCAATGCTGACTACTTTTCACAGTTAGGGTACAGGGGTGCGTGTGGCATGCATCTGTAGACTCACCAGCAGTGCTTGCTGTATAAGGCACAAGTCAGAGTGACATCAAAGACGTCAGTCCGGGAGCAGAGGAAGCTCTGGCTGCAGTGAAGCGCAGCATCTCCAGCCTTTCCTTGTTGCTCACACCTTTACCAGCGACGCAGCAGGCGTACTGATGAGGAGAGCAGCATAGGTGCTGCATGCTCATCTCTTTTCCTATGGCTGCTTCGTGGACTCAAAGCAAAATCATGCAAATTGTCAATAGCTGTCACACTGATAAGAAAACATACATTTTGCAACATTAATTTTTTTGTCTAGACCAACCATATATATGAAGCATGGATTGAGAAAAATCATATGACAAGAAGGGATTTGTAAGTATGCCTTTCTTACTCATTGAGCCTAAATTAATTCAGTAAACAGAGTTTATTTGGCATTCAGTTGGAGAGACAACAGCAAATAAACATTTATTAAATTTTCCTCTCTCTATTGCATTTTACACCTGTGTAAAGAACCTCAACACAATGAATAAAATGCTAATCAAATGTAAATACAACACTTTTCCAATCATATTTATTCACTTCACTTTCAGCACCTGTCAGTGTTTGTTGTGCTGTCTCGTAGCTTTAAGTGCTCGCCTCAGATATTGCACTTGCAGGGATGAAGATAAACTTGTAATCTTTATCTCTCTTTGACATAGAAAAGTTTTACATTTTTTGACACATCTGAGCTTGTGGATTTTTGAGGCAGTACCACTTTTCAGAGCAAGCTAGTCATGTTTACATAAGTAAGATTTGGTTGCTCCTTTGTCAAAATGACAAACAGTCAAAGCTTAAAGGTGTCAGTGGAAAGCATTAACATAAAGAGAAGAAGTTTGGAAAAGAAAACGTTACAAGTGTTTGGATGATTTTCCATATATTACCTTACTTATGCTATCATTGATTGACAGGATGAGTTCAAATTTGAGTAATTTATTTGTTTTTTTAAATGTCTTCATTAGATATGAAATATTTACAAAAATCCTGTTTTCTTCTCACATTTATTTATTTAGCATGTTAGTGTACACAAGACTTGATTCTTCTATTTTCAGGATGCATATATTTTTTTATTATTTGTATTTTTTTTGCCATCAAATAATATAAGTTGCTTTTTTTATCATAATTATAGAGTCACGCCCTCACAGATTAAAAATGATTGACTTGTAACTAACCAATTGCTCAAAAAAAGGTAGAAATGCAAGTAAAGAAAACATCAAATGGCAAAAACTGAAAAAAAATACTGTTTTTCTTTTTCTTTTTTTCTTACGGAAACCATCTGAGGGCTTTTATGTTTGACTTTAAGTTTCCCTTACCTTAATGTTTGCTGTTTGAAGGGTTTATATGAATTTACCTTTATGTTTACCTTTTAAAGAGGTTTATGTGTGTATGCAACTTCGTCCACAAAGCTTGCTGGAAAAATAGGGCAGCAATAAATACAGATCATAGTTTTTGAACTTGAACTAAGAACTTTTCCAGCTGTATAAGACAGATTTTTATTTATTTATTTGTATCTATTAGATTTTTAGCTTCTTATCTTCACAGATCTGCTGAGACCTGCTCCAAGACTCAGTCTGAAGGATGTTCCCACATGAAGAAATAACAGCAAACTGTAGTCAAACTAAAAAACAGTAACAATGTTTTTTCATTTATCTAGATAATGCACAAGGCACTATATTATAAGGTCAATATTTAATTCGGTGTTTAATCAGTGCATTGTTCTTCATTTTTCATTGAGCAAAGTGATAGCAAATCTTTTAAATGTTGTAACTCATTACTACTATTGGTTAAAAAACAATTTTAATGTCATGTCTGACACGAAATACTCAGGAATTCCCATTACTGTTTGATCACAAGAAACTGATTACACCCTTTGCTTATGAATGGACATAGACAGTGTCCTAGTAACAAACCACTACTCCATTTGTAATTTACTGAAAAAAAAAAAAAAAAAATAGAGAGGGTGGCAAGAAGGATTTCATTGACTCTCGTGGGGATCAATATCAGCATCAGTCTGGTCAGGATGACAATTACATGTTAATTGTTTTACACCCACCTCTTGCTTTCCTGTTTCACCAAATGTAATTACAATAAGGGAGTTGTTGATTTAATTTCACGGATGGTGTAGTGCCACTGAGACTCCCTCATCACTTGCAGTCGTAGGCAGGTCCGTCCGGTGTTCAGGCGAGACCTACAGTTGAATCAGCATTTTAAACTCACCCAACCATGCTGCTGTTTAGTTTCAAATGGGTGTCTTGCTCTGAAATGTCCCTGAGTGGTGGACAACACAAGCTGCTAATGTTCTCATGCATGATTTAGTGAGTAATTAAATATCACAAAACTCATTTTCCCCGACCCATCTCCACACTGATGTTTATCCTGTTACCTCCAATTAGACGGAACACAGCAACAGCACTGTTCTGTCTGGTAGAGTTCCCTCCACCACATGTGAGAATATCAGTGGCGTTTAATGACATTTATGCATGGTGTATTATTAGTGTATTGCCCATTAACAATTGCCATATTATTACACTGAAATTTCTCGGCACAGTTGGAACTAATAAAACGTCTCTTTACATTTTGCTTTATGGGGTTTGTTGCAGTTTAAAAAAAAAAAAAAACTGAATGTACTTTAGCAGATTGTAAAAGCTTCTTCAGGAATCTAAATCTACATGATGTAATTTGGCAGAGTCAGGCGTTACACAATATGATATGGAAACCAAAGCTGATGAAGCTTTGCTAGTAAACAGCATTTGTCACTTTGTGGGGGCATGTGGAGTGGTTACGAGGCCTTGAAATAGAAAGTGAGAATTACCCTGCGGTGCTTCTTCACCAGGACCCGCTGGGTCCATTAAGAACCTGGTGTGCCACTGCATTCTTTAAGCCTATCCGAGTGGCCCTACTGTTTCTGAAGGGTTTTCATGAAATAGCCAGAAGCATTGCCTAATTAATGGGCTTCCTCGCTGCAGAATTAATTGCTTCCTACTATGCAGTCCCATCCCTTTCAGACAGGGTTAAGGCGGCTGACTTTGATGGCCCTCACAAGATGAACAAGAGGCCGTCAAATCATGAGAGATTGTCACCGAGGCATTGGAGACAGAATGAGAAGAATGAATGAGGGCGAAGGGAGGGAGATGTTGAAGGTGTGTGTGATTATGTGTTTTGTGCGTCTGTGTGTGCAGGGGAGGAAGAGGTGGTTGGCGATGGGGTGGGGTGGGAGTAAAAGGATGATTGAGACAAGCAATCAGTCCCGCTGCAGGGTAGAGAGACCAAGCAGGAGGCTGTTGCCTGTGGTTACACTGCTAAGTGTGCAGAGCTTTTTTTTTTTTTTGTATGATCAATATATGAGTGGAGTGTGTCTTGGAGGATCTGGTGCACACTCTGACACTCCTTCTTAATCCACTGTGTGATAACCTATGCCATGTCAGTGTATACTGCACAGAGAGGAGAGACAGCCTACCTCCTGCATGGGAACTGAGAGTGGTTTACTTCCATTAGCACAAGGGATTTAGATTGCTTCGTTGCTATGGTTACTGATATCTTTATATCTGCTCAAATGAGATTAGCCACACCTTATGTCTTACTATTATCTTTTGAGCTGTTGAGTATGCCTGCTAAATTAGGAAGATGGAAAGACTTCTTTGAACACTTTTAACCTAAGCATTCAAGAAAGTCCACTCAAAACTTGTTAATTGGAAGTATTTTCTGTTAGCCCTGAAATTAATCTGTCAGACTGCAAAGATTATCTCCCTATCTGGCTGTGCTCAAACATGGGAAATGTTTATGATGAGTAAACATTATCATGGATTTAATTAACAGATCCCACACTTGCATTAATCCATGGGAAATATCAATTGCAGTGGTGGATTTAATTAGCGTATATCTTTGCCCTTTGTGTCACTGGGGTTGATACAGCACCATGCTCTGCAAATTAATCTTCATCAGCAAAAGACTTTAAACAAAAGCATGATTGGAATAATGAAACTAAGAAACTCATTTTTTGTTCCAAGTGTTCTTCCCCATGCACCTTTAGGAGTTATAGTTCAAGAGTTGGGATTTAGGGCTTCCAGAGAAACCCGACTTTAAGCTTTAGCTTTTGGAATATCAGCATTTAAGTAGCTTGCTTAAAAGATAATTCTTTATTCAACAACAAAAACACAGAACAGTGAAACTCACAATATTTCTTAAAACATTAAAAACTGATAGTTCATGTGCAGTTTTTGTTTCTTCATGACCGTAACACCTCTTTTTTTTTTGTAAACCAAAATGATTACCAGAACAGCTTGTTTTGGTTGTGATTACATTTATTTTTCTGGCCTAATTTGTTGAACAAACTTTTTAAAAACTAGCATTTTGTAACTTTCTTTCACTTCAACTGAAGTCAGGGGTTCTTGCGAGGCATTATTGTGGCAACAGTTGGAGTAACTTCACTACTGAAGTCTCATTAGGTTCTGGAAATAAAAACTAGATATTTGTGTTGCTTTGGGGGTAAAACTCTGCAGATAACTTGTCAAGCTTTGACATACAATAATAAGCGATAAGTGCATAGTGTGTGGTTGCTTTTATTTGTTTTCACATAAATATTCATAAATATTTTGTACTGGCAAAAGTGCTTATCAATAAATATTGCTCGCAGTAAAACCTATTTAATTTTTTTTTGTTTTAACAGACAGTCTGCGTGCCTGTGTGTGTGTGCGTGTGTGTGTGCACGTGTGATAATATTGCTTTCAACCACTTATACCTGGTTGATAAAGGCCTCAGCATATGGGCTTATTTTGACAGTCATGTAAAAACAATCATTTAATGACAGAAACAACAAGGTGTTGTTTTGAGTTTTATTCTGACTTTTGCAGTTAGTGGTTGTGCTGCAGTTTGTTGCTTTTATCAACGTTTATCTGCCACGTCTCATGAGTACCCACCAGAACAGAGCCTCCTTCATGTGTATTGTGTTTATAGGGGAAATCTTATAAAAATCAGAAATGATGGTAATTGTATAATAAGACAATAATTGTGCCAAAAGATTTTTAAAAAATTGTTATTATGCCACAATTTTAATTAGCATGTTAGTAGTGTCTTTTTGTGTGTGTGTGTGTGTGTGTGTGTGTGTGTGTGTGTGTGTGTGTGTGTGTGTGTGTGTGTGTGTGTGTGTAAAGACACGTTAGTAGCATCTTTACACACAAACAAATATTCAAACTTTTACCTTGTTTAATGAAAAATAGTAAAAAAAAAAAATGGAGAAAAAAGGCACTAAATTTATTAAATCTTAATTCTTAATTAAAGAAAAAAAATCTCCAGCAACTTTATATGACTGATATGTATCACTGTGTTTTAATGATGATCTAATTCAAACAAATACATCAATTAGAATGTATATGTGTGTGTTTTGATTGGTCCATATGATGATAAAGAGTGTGTGATGTGTGTCCCTGAGGCGTGTTGGTGTCATATGCAATTTAAGTCCATACCTGTCATTTATTCAGTTTATTCATCCCCATAGCTGCAAATCCAAAGAATAAGGCTAAATTTTTATTCTCTGTTCCTTTTTGTTCTATTTGTAAATATTAATTGTTAAATGTAGTACAAGCAGTCAGTACAAATGGAAATTTATTTAAAACTAATACAATAATTAGCTGAAGAAAGTTGATAATTACTCTGAGGTCTAGGAAGCCCCTGGACATAGCGTCTGTGCTGCAGCAGTCTGCCCTCAATTAACCCATAAAGACCTCACGCAACATATGACTGTAACCACCCGCGTGTGGAAAGGACATCTCAGGTCTTAATGTATTAAAGTCTTTTAATGTGTAACCTCAGGACTTTCTGTATCCTGCTAAATGCTTTCTGGAAGATGGATGGCACATCCCCCACCTCCTTCCAAAAATAAATTATTAAAGAAGACCCCACAACTCAAGATGATTAAAAATAAATTACTAAATGGTTTAAAACGTATCTACCCCATTCTTAACAACAAACAAGCCTCCAGCATGACTGTCTTATCTGCATGTTGCACAAGAGATTAAGTGAATGAATGGATCGATGCTTAGAGCATCATCCCTTGTAAGAGCTTAATAAAACTGCATTATTAAAGTAAAGGTGAACATTTTTTATTGCAGCATAAACAAACTCTTGACAGATGTAACATATCCTTACAACTTTAGTTTCTTTAAAAATTCAGAGCACTAAGCTGTGACACACAAATAAAGCTTTTTTATTTATTTATTTGAGCATCATAAACAGTTTCTGCAAATATTTTTACACAATTACTCCAGAAGGTTGTGCAACTGATATCAAACTTCTTGAAAGTGGCTCTTTTTTTCAAATAAATTGACTTTTTTGTATTTCTTAAAATGTTCAATTAAAAGTGTACTTATTTGAAATTTTGAAAAGAACAAAAGTTAACATGTGAAATCTTGTGTTTAGACATTGTGATCTGGTACAGTAACTTGTGTTCAGTTGAGATATAAACATGTGCCAAGTTGAGTGAATTGGACGTATTTATGAAATCACATGAACAGTTCCTCATTTATGTATGATCCAAAAACGAACAAAGCACACCAGAACCACAATCAGCCTGTGAAATGGATGAAACAGATGTTTCCTATAAAACATGAAAAGAAAAGAAAAGGACGGGGGTATTAAAAACTCCTAACACATGGAATATTTCCAGGAGCGCTGTGGCTTCAATAATTATAAACTGGAAGCAACTACCAGGACCTTTTCCTAGTTCTGGCTGCTCATCTAAACTGAATACCTGCTATTGGGCAACTCTGAAAAAGACTCTAATGCAGACTTTGAACATGGGCAAATGAAATGAATAAATGCTGGCAGGGAGAGAAACTTAAATGGAAAACCGTAAGGTCCATGCATGAAAAAACCAACTGAAGTTCAAACAATAATGTCATCCTGTCAATATTACAAAGCTGAAAAATTTCAAAGGTAGAACAAAACACATGGCAAGGGTGGAGCAAGAAGAAAAAAAGGAAAATTAAATGAGTTTGCACAGTTTTCAAAACTATGGGCAACAATTCCCCAATACCAGGGGAGTGAAAGACTTCATGCAGCCAAGGCAGAGCTGCAGCGTTTCAGGAGGAGCTGAGCAGTCCAAGTCTGCCACGCCTGTAGAGACTAACCCAACATGACTGCATTGGCTTTTGTTGTAAATTAAAGATTTATTTTCCAGATTGTCTTTGTTAAACTTTTATTGATAATTTGGCTTTTGATTTTAATAGATCTTATCTACTTTTGCTCCCTTTTAAAGATTTTATTGTTCTTTCCTTTTTAAATTTGATTTCATATTTTATTTTGTTGTCTTATCTGATTTGACTATAAAGCACTTTTATCAACCGGAGTTGTTTTAAATGTGCTTATAAATAAAACTGATGGTAACATTGCCATTGACAATTACTAAAAATGCAATTGGCGTTTAAATAAAATCGGGCAAATATTAGTAAGGATAGAGCTTCTTTTTCAACTTCTGTTACCACCCTTCAGCCTCATTTACCCCTGCACTAATTTTATTTCTTTATTTAACCCTTTAATTTACATTAAAAGTCTTTGATTATGTGACTGAATATTGTTTTGTTTGACGTAGCTTTCTTTTCTTGTGAGGATAAGATGCATGAAGTTGATAAAACTCAAATGAATGTGACTAGAAAACCTTTTTTTCTTTTTTCAGGAGAGGAAAATTCACCAGGATGGTTGTGTGGAGAAGATGAAGGGAAAAATGTAGCACCATTTTGGTGTCCGCTGCTCGCCTGTCACATGCCTGTTTTTGCTACTAAGTCTCTGGAGAGAAAGGTAACTATGCCATCATCACAGAAACTAATTTTACAGTATAATGTATGCAACTACATGTCACAGGACACAATGATCTGGATGAGTCAGAATATAAAATGAAGCAGGCAGGAGGCAGAACATAACAAGTAACTTCACCTTTATCTAATGCAGGGTTTCCCTGTCCATCACTGCGTCACCTCACCTTGGACAACTGATTTTACTCTTAATGCCTTGAGAATATTCTCTCTTTATCCAACTTTCAGATATATTAATCATCGGAAACAACACAGCAGCACTATAGCTTGATAAATTCTTCATCTCTTTTGACTTTAATAAAAAATGTTCTTTTGTTAAACAAAATGATGCATTGCAGTCGTCAAAAAAACCCTCCTCTTTGGTTTCTTCTGTCTGTGAAACATTTCCTAAGAAGCACAATTTTTCATCTTTGAAAGGCCTTGCGAACACCAGTTTTTCGTTTTTGTGCCTTTCTGATAATGGTGTACATCTTGGCTTTGGTCCATGGAGCCATACTGGGTTCTTTGTGCATTGTAGCATGCAGGATGAAACCACCACTCAAGGTCGGCATGGAGCTCTTTGAATGTCTTGTGTGGCGTTCTTTAACATCCACACAACCCTTTGCAGATATAAGACATAGATTCTTTCTTAGATTTTTGGAACATCATTTGCATGTAATGAGTGGAAAATGTGCCACATTTTTATCTAGTAAAATCTTCATTCATTGTTCAATATAAGTTGTGAGTTTCATTCTTAGGGCAGTTACTTCTTTGTATAGTCACATTGTCTGGTTTCTTGGATAACAACATACGGTAGATTAGCTGCAAATAATTTAATGTTTTAAGTGTTTCTAACCTAAACACTGTTTGTCTAAATGTATTTTGATCTCTTTATGTTAGTTGGTCAAAGAAATTTGACTTTCACTGACATTAACTTTTCCTTTGAATCAGCCATTAGACCACAGTGATGGCAGAAATTTGCTGATAGTAAAAAAAAAAATGTGTCAAAAGAGATGATAATGTGTCATTTTCTGAACACAATTAAAGCCCACTAGCTTTGACCTTAAAATATAAAAATGTACTTTATCAGTGATGATCTCACTCAAAAATACATAGACTATTGCAATAACAAGGTGACACAAGTGCAGCTCTTCAAGTTGCTGCCTGAAGAATTTCGATCAATACAAGCTGTTAAGCCCTAGAAGCTTCCGATAGTTTAAATGGTCAGCACAAGTGAGAGATAGACTTACAGGGTTTTAAGAGTCGATGGAAATGGTTTGAAATCAATTTGCAGGAGCTGAAAGATGATATTTCTAACCAAATTTTCTATGACCATAATGTGGTTATGGTCCTACTGAGGAAGTTGGGTGGTAGGGGTTCCAAATTATCATGTCCTCCAGGGTAGGATGTTATAGAGTGATCATGCAATTGCCCTAATGGCAGAAGAACACCTAAACATTAATCAATGTTTCAGCATTAGATTACAATCTATACCCTAAACCATAGTCTGCTAGCCATATGGACAAGAGAGGAAGGTGAAACAACAGCTGGAAGTCCAAAAGGTCTTGTTTTGACAAGATATACAGGGTTTTCCCACAAGATCTTGACATGATTCTGAAGCATTCTGCAGATGACATGTGACTAGAAACTGAGCCAAGTCAATTAATATCTTTTGAGCCAGAGGGACTCTGTGGTCTGTGAGGATCTTCTCATATTCTCTGCTTCACGCACAAATAAATGATGCACCTGAGCGCACCACTGAAGGGCATTAAAGTCATGTCAGTCACAAATACGGCTGACCAGATATTGATTTATCTGCCTTTTTTGTGCAAATAATGGTACTGTGCCTACATGTTTGCTTTTAGAGCTTTGTTCAGGTATTGTGTTCACTGCACTGCTCATGGTTCATGCAACATATGTGATTCACAACATTTATGTCAGTGTTTTTTGTAGGTTGGTACTTTTTATGTCTGCAGAATAGCTTGGTAATAAGAATAGGGTCTAGGTATCAGAAAGCTGAAGAGGTATGCAGCATTTCTTTCCCTTTTTTGATGAAAGAAAAGGTAGAATTAAATGGAGTGACTTTAAGTCCTTCATGCAGAGCAGACTGTGATTAGGGGCTTAACTCAGCTGCAGTCCCCCCTCTCCCTCTCTGTGTCTCCATCTTTGCCTCAGCCGATGCCTCTGAGACACACACGCCTCCCCGTGCCAAAGCTCCACAGCTCTTTCTCCAGCTCTCGTGGCTCCTCTTGGCAGTCTGAGTTACAGTGAGTAGAAAGGATGAAGAAAAGGAGGCATAAAAGAAATCCCAGATTAAAAGAGATGTGGCCGAAGGGGCCGAAGCCATTTCCTGCAAAAATAAAGTTCTAAAGCAGCATAGCATGAACAACATGCACAGGTCACCTGGGGGAGCTCAGTCCACTGCTGGCTGTGTGCAGCTCTGTGCACAGCTCTGTGCACCCCGGTCCACTCAGTGGGAGCTACAGAGGGCTACAAGGCGAACTCGTTAGGCACCGGAGATAAACCTTATCACAAGTCTGCTGAGCGAGAACAGTGGGAGTGGACTGACTCCTCTCAATTTATCTCCTTCATTCTCTTCCATTCTTCCTCTCTCACTCACAAACACACAGAGAATCAGGCTCTATCTTGCTTAATAGACAAACCACATTCTGATGGTCCTTGTTGTTTAAAGAGTCATAGCACGCTCTGTTTCACTGCCCTTTCTGCCATTTTGAAAGATGAAACAGAGCAGGTTTGGCAGTTTGCCCAAAGGAATGTGTGAGGTGGATGGGTTAAGGGATTAATAGGAGAAACTAAAGCTGAAAGGGTAACAGACTTTTACACAGGAGGAATGACTGTTAAATGGAACAATTAATGCTCACTTCAGCAGCAGTAGTACGTTAGCAGTTGTCAATTTTATCAGGATTTGTGCTTTAGAATATTACAGATAAACAGAGTAAATAGCTTTGAATATAACAGAATTTTTCAGAAAATATTATATAGACAATTATCTATCTTTAGCTTTTGTTCTTAAAGGTATTCATTTCAAAGTATGAAATCAATCAAGTTTATCCTGAACTGTATGAAATGGTGCAGTTTGAAAAAGTTTCCTTCAGTAGTTTTCCAGATGAATTGATATGCAATTCTGAATTGTGGGTCCAGACTCAGCGTAAACAAAGCACTCAACTGAATCTGCCAAAGACCACATAGAAGCTTGAGTCACGATTGACCTACATCAGGCTGGTGTAGTCTGTGTAGGTAAACAAATATGGCCAGTAAGTTTAACGGTTGACCTATTTTCAGTTACTTCAGCTGTTTCTAAAGGTAAACAAATGCACGTGATAGTTTGCGTCTGATCACAGATTTTTCTTACAAATTTTTAATTTGAGAACACATTAACCATCAATATGGGGAAAAGAAATGTGTTGATTTTGTTTCTTACTTTGATTTATTTTTGTTCAGTCCTCATGCCTTCAAGTGTTTGAGTGCCTTCCAATGCACTGCAGCAGATGCTTGCATACATCACCCTGACAAAGTTGGCTTTTTCTAGCCTCAAACCTACAGACCAATAATGGGCGTGTTAATGAAAGCCAATAATCTGACAGCAGAGCAAGCTGTTTACCAACTGGCATCACGTAGTGCGTTGGGAACTGAGTGGCTTAAATTGCATACCTGTCTCTATATTGGCCACACATATTTTCCTGTGGACAGTAATTCTGTTTAACAGCTTATTCAGCAAAGCACTGGAGATCAGTGCTTGTTGCTGTCCTGTTTCAACCATTCTCGAAGAGTTGCATGTGCAGTTTATATTTGCAGTATTTCATGTTGAGAGGAGAGGAATCTCTTGGCTACATAATAATTTACAGAGGAAAAGACCTCTTCTGCAACTCTAAAAGGGTTATTTTAGATACAAAGGATGCAAAGACTTAAGGAATGGTAAAGGAACATGTTTCCAGGCTCTGTTTATGAGGCATTAGGCTAGAACAGGATTGGGAATGGCTGATATGCCAGAGCTCATATAATACCTTGGGGGATTTCACCATGTATGCTTTGAAGTACAGAATGACAAACTGGGGAGGAGTTTGTGCTGCATCAGGGTTAGTTTTCTTTCCTTATTTTCTAAGGGGATAAGCTTCTGTGTCTTAGTTGAGAAATTGTGTGTGTGGGGGGGTCTATTTACATCTCACCCTCAATGCACTTCACTAGTCTAGATAGATTTCACAGATTATCATTATTGTTTATTTATGCTTGTCTTGTTTTCTACTTTAATAATGTACAATTAAGCCTGGAAATCCATTATTTGTGTTGAAGGTTGTTACTTTCCTTGGCATCTGTTGAAATTGCTTTCTGCAGGGTCACTGGGGTCCACACTTGTTTACTTGGCTAGCTGGTACTTCAGGAGAATGCCGTGTATGTTCCTCTTACTCACTGTGTCATCCATCTTCCCTGCTGATGGAGTGATAAGAGAGCAGCTCTGAGCATTCAGCTACCATGTGAAAGTGACTGCATGTACAGAAAATGAGCTTGTTGAGGGGCATCTTTGGCAGGAGCAAATGTATTTTTGCTCTTGGCTACATTTATGGCATTGTCTGGAGGATGACTGATTTATGCACATAATGTCTCAAAGCTCTCCCATTTAAAATAAATGAAAGGGTTACATGTGAAGGCTGTGTGTGTAGCACACCACAGATGAGACAGTATGTTATGAAATATGGATTAAAAAGGAGAAGGACAGTGTGAAAAGGTGGCTTTTCCCTCAAGCAGCATCTTTCTGATGATTTATTTCCTCTTCCCCCTCCACATTATTTTTTTATTTTTTTCTATTCTAATTATTTAAGCTCAGGGCATCAGGTTGACACCTTTTGCAATGCTTCCCCATGTGTTTTTTCTTAAAGGTTGTTTGCTACTTTTTAGAGTAGCAGATTTGAGCTACTTCTTGTATTTGTTAGGTGCCACAGCATGAATTAAAAAGCTTGTTCTAGCCACTGATCTGCTCAGATGCAGTTCTTTCTTCTGTAACTCTGCAGTAATATCCTTCGATTGAACAGCCAGAAACAGCAGCACCATAATGTGAAAATTTTGCCTTTGGACAGCAGATTGTTCCTTCTCAGATCTGGGCCTAATCAAAAACCAGTGTTCACTTTATTACACCTATCAGAAATTTAAGACAGTTACCTTGTGCAGGCTTTTTCTTGACTGTCATGGTCAAAGTAATGCCACTGAAGGCCATTGACATTTGGTGTGCAGCACTAAAGTTTCTTGTTTGTTGCTGCCACAGACAGTGTTTCAGTATGTCACTGGACATGGTGCATCAACTTCTTAAAAAAGAATAATTGTTCAAAATACTTATTTATATTTAGAGGAAATGTACACATTTATAATAGACCTAACACAACATAAATATCTGCAGGATTATTGCATTGTACTGCATTACATTTTACATGCATTTATTTGAACTGTGAGACATTTTTTATTTGTTGCAAAAAAACAACGAAACTAATTTCTTTCATTTTTGGAGACTCCTTAGCTTTGCAAGTATAAATATCACCATTGTCCTTCCCCAAGAACATACCACTGTTGCACTGATGGAGTTCAAGGAGGGCAGATAGGCTTTTGGCATGCAGAATACAAGAAAGCAGAAGTAAGCGTCAATCAAATTCCTCTTTGTGAAGCTGGATCCCTGCAAACCTGTCTACAGAACTTGTCTGACTTGGCCCTTTTGGTCACAGTGACTCAGCTCAGCAAAACTCAACGCCTGGCACACCAAACATGTCACTGTCAGAAGTACAGGGTACAGTGACAGCACACACCCTCTGACTGCTTAACATTCCCGATCAAAGAAGACCTCTCACTGAGGTCAGGGCACAAGTCAAACTTTGTTATTGGCTTAGAACAACTCTGAGGGAGTTGTGACACCTCCAACATCTCTGCTAATGTACCAGCAATGTACAGAGGTCAGTTTTTTTTTTGTACATCTGGATATATACTCTGCCACTGCTAAGCAGCATAAGTGGAAAGGTTTACTGAGCTTGGCTAATAGTTAGAGGGTACTTTGAAGAATAAAGGCCCAAAGTGCTGAGCTGGCACATTCCATTGTGAAGAATTTAAGTATTTTGTCAGCAACAAAAAAAGATGGAATAACCATAAAAGGCAGACTGGAACTTAAAGTGAACACTCCTGATTTAATCCTAGCATGTGCATAGTTACCAACAGCAGGTTAGTCAGAGAATATCATAGGAGAAAAGATTAGACTAGAAAATCTTTCACAAATGAGGAATCTATCCAATTCTTGTGCTTGCTTTAAAAGTGCCCTTCTTCTTTCATCCTATTTGTCTCAACAGCATTGTATGCTGAACCGTCAGAATTGAGTCTGGTTATCATAGTTATGGTATTTTAAGACATTTTTTGTACTGAATATGGTGTCAGTTGTACTGTTATAATTTATACAGAATGTATTGTAGTTTTTTTCTTTTCTTTTTTTTCTAAAGACAAATATCAGGCACTCTCATATTGGATTTCTTTTCCCATTCCGTCCTTGTTGCCAACAGGGGGCAGTGTAGGTCTCATTTATCTTTAAAAAGGATAGCCACACCCACCGCCTAGCAGTGAGGTCATTTGCAAAGGGCCTGATCTGTTGCTGTGACAGTTAACATACTAATTACAGGGAATCATAGACACTCAAACCATGCCTCAGAGTAGAGCTTCACTTGCCAAGGGTTTCTGCTTGTTCTGTACTTGTCAAGATAGCATGCAGGAACAAATTAAACACCCAGAAGGGAAATACTGCAGATCTGCTAAATGTGCTAATTTGGTCACATTCTTCCTCTGTGATTATGCATCAGTGTGGCAAGGACGTTAGGCAAAATCTGCTTCAGTTCAGAAAAAGGGGGCAGAAAACCCTCTCTCCCTGTATGATACTGGGACATTTGTATGCCTTTTATCTTTAGTTTGCTTTGCTAATAAGTCTTACCTCTGTTTATTTTCATGTTCCACAAAACTACCATGATACATAGATTTTTTTGTTGTTGATCAGTCAGCAGATTTAAGGTAGACAATTTTGTATTATTTTTTCAACATGCAAACACTGTTTTTTGATATCCTAGTGAAACAATTGTGCCATACTCTGGGCAAGATATTAATTGGTTTATGCACATCACTGTAATAGACTTGTGATCTCTCCAGGGTGTAGCCCACCTTTTGTTCATTGACTGCTGGGATAGGCAAGTAATCTTCAAAAAGACATAAAAGGTAAAAGAAATGGATGGATGGATTATGCACATCTACTAAGCAGCTGTTTCACATCTACTGAAAAACACACTGCAAAACAGCCTGTTTTAGCTGGTTATCTACTTCAACACCTACTCCCCCTTCTTTCTAGGGACTTTTTCTCTTGAGGCTGTCAGGCCGAATTTGCCCTACTCTAACGTCTTCTAGCCTTGGAGAAAGCAGATCAACTTTTCAGAGCCCAGATTTAGACCAGAAACAGTTGTTTCTGTGACCTGTGCTGAGTGAGCAATATGCTACCCTCTATACAAATGCTGCAGAGACACTTCAGTTTTTTCACTGCATCTTTCCGTAGGTAATTTATTTATTGTCTCAATATAAAAGTTTATTACACTTAAACTATGTGGTTAAGTCAACAAAATACTCTGTGACAGGCCACACAAACACCAGTGCTTAATGTGTGAACAAAAATGACCAGAGCGTGGCTATATGACAGGTCATGGTAGTGTTGTAAGGAGAATAGCTACATCAAATACTCTAACCTAATACTTATTTAAAAAACAGAAAGGGATTTAACTAGAAATAAATAAATGAACAATGTGACAGCTGAGTTTTAATGGTAATATTTTATAAAGTAATGAGAATATTTCCTCAGAAGTCTGTACATATCAACTTTATCACCTCAGCAAATAATGTTAGCTGTACTAAATAAAAGAAAATATAGTAGTAAAAACAAGACATATATTAAAACTACCTAGTCTAAATATTTCTTAAAAAATACAATTTCCTGTCTCTGAAGTTCAGATGAAAAAGTTGGAACTGATTCTTCTTTTGGCCACAGTTTCTTGGCGAGTCCAGCATTAAACTGGCCCAAGTTGGAAAAATAGTTTGAAGAAAAGTGGTTGTTACACAGAAAAGAATGTTTCTTTTCTTGCCTTTTCTCACTGGAATATTGCTCTCATATATAAAGTCTATCCTCTGGGCTCCTATACTCTTTTGAGGGTGCAAGACGGGCAACAACTGAATACTTTCTCTGCAAAGTTTTGGTCATCAATCTATTACATCAAACTCAACAAGAAAGTCAGGGTCAAGCAGAGGATGGAGATAATGATGGGTAGGCAGGACAACTTGGAATAAGATGTATAGTTCTTTGTAGTCTACAGTTCTCTACAAAAAAGCTTGTCTAAATAACAAGTTTTAAGTAAAGCCATCTCCAGCTGTAGCCCCAATTGAAGGGCCATGATTGCGTTTGTCAACAGTTTTTGAGTTTGTTGTGACATCAGACACTGGAAAATATGATCTAAAGCAATTTATTTTTTACTTTTTAAAGGTTAAATCATTGAAGACTATAAAAATGGGTGTAAAATATATTTTAAAATATAGAATTGAGACAACTGGCATAACGTGTGATGTTTGAACAAGCGTATTTGCCTTTCTGAAAACAGCTGTGATTTGTGTTTGTCTCAAGTCATGCCAAGCAAGACACCATAGAATTAGGATCCAAGGAGGGGCAGATTCAAATTTAAGAGGTGCTCCTTGATCTGTAGAGCTTCCCTGGCAAAAAGTAGCTGAAACCATTGCAGAGCTAGGACTTAGCCAGGAACAGAGCTCTGATATTAAGGATTATAGGAAGCCTTGTCAACTTTTATGCCTGGGGTTTGGGGTTTTATGTTGACAAACCATTGTGTGAGTTTCTGTCTTTGAGGTTGGCAAAAATCACTCATCCAAAGCTTGTCCTGGCCTGGTTCAGATGTCCTCTGCCCCTGGCTGGGAAAATAGAAGGAATGACGGAAGAAGGAATGGAGTACATAGAGAAGTTTTGGCCTTAGTCCTATTTTAAACCTATTAATGCAGGGGCAGGACACTGCTTTCATCCAAAGTTGGAACTGCCATGGCTGCAGGAGTCAGCGGTGAGGGTGTGTGTGTATGGGCGTGTGTGTGTGTGTGTGTGAAGATAGGGCATAGCAACAGAGTGAATTTGCATCACATTTGTTGGGCGTCTTGAAGCAGTGAAGGACACGAGGAAGAAAATCTCAGTCGAGTCATGAATATGAGTTTATAATGTCCTACCAATGTCAGGCTGTGCCTCTGAGCGGAGATATGCAAAACCTCTCTCTAACTTCATTCCACTTATTGCTGATATGATCTGTAGCATAGCCAGGGGAGACAGGGAATCGTTACTGTACAGACAGTGGTTATTAAATTGTGGGAGATGTCCTGAGCAGGTTTTAATAATAAGCTGATAGCCATATGGTTTTGCTCCATGTCCTAACCTCCTCTAAAGGACATGATGCAGACCTATGAAGAGTTAAAAATCAGGCTGTCTACTCAGCTTCCTCATGTAGATGGTTTAATCTTATTGTCTTGAAATGACTTTGAATACTCTCAGTGTATTACAGGCCTGCAAGCACAGCAGGTGGTTGCCCCTTTGATCTCTGCCCGTTGATGCTTGTGGAATTTAAATCATAGGGTTACATCTAGCACATAAAATCATAACATGAGCTGCAAGTCTTTACTTTGATCCTGTTGTCCTTTTGTATTAGATTCACTGGAGAGTATGATCAATTGGAAACTAGATAATCACCAAACAACATTTTACTTTTTCCAAATGATTGTGTCATGGATGTGCATGTCCTCAGATAAAGTTTGTAGACATGCACAGGTATGTGTGGGTGTGTGTGTGATTTAAAGGCTTGTCAATTTTTGGCAAGCTGGATTCACAATGTTTCTTCATTCCTATGAGATTTTAGTAGAGTAAGAATTGGATTAATTTAAATTTGCTCTTTATTAAATAGTGAAGACAGTCAGTAGAATGTTGAAAGCCTTATAATGATAAAATATAGGTTGTGTAGATATTTTGAAAATATATCTGTGTATATTTGATGTCATCCAGATAATGATAACCCAAAGATCTGGATGTTTTCATTTGTTTCCTCAAGAGATTTGAAGTCTCATCCCAGAGGCAGCCCTTACTGGTGTTGGGTAGTTGGAGACATTTGGCCTTTTTGCCGTCTATTAGAATCATCCAGCATACCTGAATCACATAAATCAAAGAGTCAATGGTGGTAAAACTATCTTGGATCACAAGTCAGTGCTACATTACATGAAGCTGACAGCTGATACCAAAGATCACAATCTTTACTGAGTGATGATTGCTTCAGTTTAACATCCTTTTTTCCCCTATCCAACCATGTGTTTTTTTCTCTGTACAGAGAGGTAATAGGTAGGTCAACAAGGCACATCATCTCAATGACCCTCAAGGTAGCAAGTTAAAATCTGTGAACTCCTTATTATTCATTCAGAACTTAGAAAGTCTCTCAGACTGAAAGTGTAATGTCTTTAAGAGCCAAAAGAGAAGGCCTGTTGCCCTCTATTTCACCTCTTAGAATAAATGCTGATTTTGAAACTCAGATCATCTAGATTTTTTTATCAGTTTATTGGATGACATAAAAATGGACAAAGAAATTTGCAAGAGTCCATTTGTTCCTTTTTCACATAGGCTGTTATTTGGTCTAGCACCAGTTCTCATAGACTTTTGGATATGTGTCTTTTCTACGGTGTATCTGAGGACATCACCATGAAATACTTTTCCATTATGCCTGCCTGGAGGCAAGTTGGGCACACCTCAAACAAAAAAAGAACAACTGTCTAGAACTCTGTCTTTTCTGACAAATCACTTGATCAATCACTGCAGAAAGGGTCAGGGAAAGGGGAACCTTAAAGAAAAAGGAGCAACAATGAGGTTTTCAGACAAAAGGCCACATAAGGTGCCACAGCAATGTACAGTAGAAAATTTGTTTTTTGTTAATACTGAAGCATTTAAACCTAAGCGGACCCTGAAATAAAAAGTCTGAAATCTCGTTTTGAGGGACAAATACCTTCGCCTTTTTATCTTGGTAAATTAACTTTGAAAACAGTTTCATGTGCAGGTCTCATTTATGCCTTATCCAGAAAGTTATATGCATTTAAGGTGTGTAAAATCCACAAAGATGGCTAAAAAAACAAAAAACTAGTAACCTTAGGTGCTTATACAATTATTATACCATCAGAACTAAGAAGATTTCTTCAAATTAAATGGGCAAAATACAATACTGAAGGATTTTCTCAGAGGAACAGATGTTTTACCTCTTTTTCTTCAGCAGGAGTTTGATTGGACCAACAGGCTTCGTGCTGTTGAGCAGTTGAAGCTAACTTGGGATACATCATGATAGACAGATGGTCCATCCACTCACCTGACAAATATTTTTGAAAGTTCTTGCCCTTTTCCAAAACACTTTCTAACAAAAGCTTACCAGATGGTACAGTGTTTCAAACCATCTGGTGCATCAGGTCATGGAAGATACAGAGATAAATTAAAAATAAAAGATAAACCCCTGAATTTTTTTACCTTTTAACAGTTTTCTCTTTACTGTTATGAGTGGCATTTTTGTGGCATGGTGGTCATAAAACACCACTCACAAGTCTTTTAGAGTGCGGAGTGGGCAAATTATTTATTTGTTTGAGTGATCTGCTTCATCCTGTGATGGAACATTATTATTTTAATGATACTGAGCTTATCTAGTATTTCAGTTCTTCCACCCATAAGTCATGTGAAGGTTTGAACAACACAAAAGCAAACAGATGTACAAAAACTGTGTATCATAAGAAATGGCTTTTGCACTCATCAGATCTTGATTCAGTTGAACACATGTGGGAAACTTTGGAGCAGTGTTAGAACTCTTAGCCAGTCCCATCAACAGCAAATGAACAAATCTTTTTAAAAAGGAAAGTTTCCAGTAGAGCTCCAAAGCACATTTTCTTGAAATTTTCCCTTGTATGTAACTATCAGAGAATAACGAACAAACTTGTTTTTTTATGATCAAAAATATTTCTTAATCACCATTTAGTAATAAAACCACATGAGACTTTTAGCTATAAATTCCTATCTTGATAACCTGAGCATTAACTTTGCGAAGTACCCCTTTAGTTGCTTATTTAGGTAAGATTACCTGTTGCAAGGTTCTGGATATAAGCAATTTTCGGTTGACTGGCAGTTTACTGTATGGCGGTCCTGTCTGTAGCCTTAGGCAGTGGAGTTGCAGTTGGGAGGGAGCGCCAGCGCCAGTCAATTACCAGTTAATAAACAGTGGAAGTTTTCTATTAGTGCTTGTTAGTGCGTGTAAAAGATTGTTGGTATGTGGAATTGGAGGAAGGGACTGTGACTACGGAATTAGGGAAAAAAGTACAGGCATATTTTCTTTCTCTGCCTTGAATATACTTTACCCAGTTCTCTTGAATGCATGCCATTTATTGAGATAATATTTTTTATTAGATTTTTGAGCAAGCTATACCGTGCAATACATTTGCAACATTTGCAAGCATAATTTTTTTTTAATCTTTTGAACACTCCTGAAATGTGTGGTCAGGAGTTTCACGTAAGGTGATATTTTATTAGCGACTGTAGAGCACTCTTTCCAATAAAGCTAATACATTACATTAGCGTCGTGGAGGCAAAGAATGCAATTTTAGTTGCAGTGTTTCATGTCAATGATAATATTATACGGCCCCTAGTTAATATGATGCATAGATGGTTTTTGGAAAGCAGTTGTCACAAATCTCATGTGTGTTAAGTCCTCCACATATCAAAAAAAAAAAAAAAAAAGATTTTACAGTGCTTCAGTGCTTACAGAGGAAAATTGCTGTAAGGGAAAACAGTGCACCTTGGTAGCCTTGGGAATTGGAGCAACCTTAATTGGATTTGGGGAAGCCATATTTACCAGGGGAGCACTGCTCTGACAGTCTGACAGCCAAAAGCATGAATCATTAAAACTCTTCCCTGTCATATTAGACCACTACCAATAACTTTTGCTACTTGCTGTTGCTGACATACTGAGCCAAGGGGTGGAGCAGTGTGTAACTTGGCAAAAAGTCTTTACAGCACTTAAGAGACTTTGACAATAAATTGTTCCATCTTTTTCTGTTCCCATCCTACAGAAATTTAATTACTTGTTTTAAATTTATCTTCCAGAAAAACAATAGAAGCTTCTGTGCTAACGATATCTACCTCAAACCAGCATATGGGCTGCCGGCCTCTTGGGGTGCTGGGTGGGGCAGGTTTTCTGTCAGCCATTGGGTCAATGGTAACCAGCAGCTGGGAGGCCACTCTGCCATCACATCAACAAATCATGTTTTAATTAGTTCACCTGCCCATTTCCTCCCCTTTTCTTCCCCACGTTCCCTGCAGTCTTTCATCAAACCTCCCTGAGCTGGCCTACATGCTCACCTTCGTCTCTCTGCCCCCACACAGGAGAATATCCTCAGCCTCTCTGCCTCACACCTACAGCTTTCCAGATACACACACACAAAAAACCTATTATATAAACGAGACCCACAAAGACTTTGAGAAAGCTTGGATGTCATTGATTTTTAAATGGGGCCTCACTGATACCATATTAGCTCTAGGATTGCCAGTGATATGGATGTTGCTTTAGGACCACATTTCCTTTGTGCCCATCAATATAATTTGCACATTCACACGTGGAAACGATCTCACAGGCTTTGTTATGCCCACCCATGCGCTTTCCATTGGCTGCTTAAAGAAGTTCGATAAGTGGACCAGTAGTTTATTGTATTGATTATATTCACTGCTGGTGTTTTAATGGTAACAGAATCTGTCCCTTTGTTGGTGACTTGGTGTATTTTATGTTATGACCATTTATTTGTTTTTGGTAACAGTTCTGAACAGTTTTTAATTAAGAAAAGAATGCATGATGATATTCATTTAAAAACTGATTGAGATTAAAATGTTATAAACATATAGGGTGTCTCTTGCAAACAGCTAATTATTACCTGCTGTTGAAAGATGAAGGCCGACAGAATATCTCATGAACTGCTGGATGGATTTTAATGAAACTTCCAGCAAGTGATCATTGGATGTGCATTTAAAACTGATTAACCTTTAGAGTCAACCCATTTTGAGATGGTTACTACAACCAACTCTCCTTAAAAACATTAAATCTGCTTGAATTTTGTCAGTTTAACAGATATTGTACTAAAAGATGAAGTGGTTGTAGCTGAGAGTCATATTGAACATGTATTCCAAGTGCTACTCATTGTGTCATTTTTGCTTAAAACTTCAGCATTAACTGTTGAAGTCAACCCTGTTTGTCTGTTAGCAAAATGTCTTGTGAACCACTGGATGGATTTCAATGAAACTTTCAGAAAGTAATCACTGGATGAACATGTTCCTTCAAGGAATGCTATGCCTTTAAATAATATTGTAGTACTTGAAACAGAGGCTGGTTCTTTTTACTTAAACATGTCTACAGTGTTTCCTTGAGTACCATATGAAAAGGTAGTGAGATGGCTCTAACATGGATCCATCCCACTTGTATTGTCAGACTGACACTGCAATGCACTGAGATACAATGCTATCAAGGCCGGGAAAGATTGGCCTACAATGCTTGTCAGTGTCAGGTGACTGATAAAATCCATCCACCAGTGAGCCGCCAGCACAACCCACCAGTGTTTCAGTCCCTCTGGTCCACTGCCACTCCCTTTCTTTTAACCACAGGCCTTTTCCATATGGGCACCGTTTATGGCTCCTGCTTAATTACCTATCAAAAAACATTTCACAGCTCTTGAAGGAGAAAGGAGGGGGCGGGAGACAAAAGGCAGAGATAAAAGAAAAGGAGCAGGCATAAAAAAAAGGTGTGAGTGATGGGAAAGAGAAATGGGAATGTGGGAGATTGATAGAGAGAATGAGCTATGCATCTGTGGAATGAATTTGAATAGATGGGGACAGACACGAGTAGAGTGGAGCAATAGCTTTGCAGTGCAGATGAGAAAGGCAGGGATCTGACCAGTATCCTTTTTTTGTTTAGAGTTTACAAACAACCCCAACCGGTGAGAAAAGGGGGAGGGTCTCTGCCGGGGTGGCTATAAATTATGTGTGATTGATGCTTGCTGCCATAGAGGACGACAGTAAAAGACATGGAGCTCTCATCGCTGACACTTTCCTCACTCTCACTCACTTTTTCTCTTCTCAGCTCCACCAAATCAGCTGCTCCTCGGCCCCATTATACCAACAACATGTAATTATTTATTCCATCTGCCACATGGCCTACCTTTACCAGTCATATTCCAAAGTAATCATCACTCCCAAATAGAAAGGCTCCTGGTTGGAGGTTATTAATGTACTATTATGCACACACTCTGTACTGTACATGTCAACCTCAATCACTCCATTTCAGGTAAACAAGTCTGCTATATAAAGAACAATTATGTATTTAGTTAATGTTTTTAAGATGTTTTTTATTGGTTATTGTCAAACAACTGCCTTGATTTGGTAAGTTATATTATAGCCTTTTAAATCTGTAGTAAAGTGAAGTTTTCATACAATTTTAAGTTTGAAAAAATTAGATTGTAGAATATTTTGCATCATTTGTTTAATCTCAAAACCAATTTGGGTTGAAAAGGAAACACATGAGCATTTGAATATGTAGAAAACAACAAATTCAGTGATCCAGTGACAAATCCAAATCCATTTGGCCTGAAACTCCTGTGTTTGTTTCCAAACGTAACTGAAGCATTAAGTGTTGTATATTAGGCAGTCTTTTCATTTTATTGTTGATTGTAAAGAGAAAACTTACACTGAAAACCTTTGCATGTTTTCTTTTTGCTAGTCAAACTTTAGGCTGTGTCTCTACCAATATGAGAATTCATGTAGACTGAGTATAAAAGGTGGACAGATTCTCCAAGAGATGAGTGCCTTTAATTGAAATATTTTTCTCAGTTTAATTTCAAACTACTCATTCAAATCTCAAAAATCTATTTTTTAATCATTGATAACATTTTTTTCAAATTAGCCTTGTACTGAGTGAATAATACACCTTAAGTTAACAATTTTTTTGTCCAGTCATGTTTCAATTATCACTCTCAAGCTCAGCTTTTTTATTCAAGTATGGCTCCAATGATCAAGTCTTACAGCTTAAATATACGTATTTGAAAGACATTAATACTTGACAAAAAAATCATGAAATAAGAAAAAATAAACACATTTTTCTCATATCAATATGTGACCTCAATTTAAAAAATTGTAAGCAGAATTTGGGACTGGATGCCAACTCCCACATGTGTTTATTTAAATCCAGAAACAGCTGTAGTGTCTGAAAATAGGTCAAATGTTAAACTTAGTGGTCTGTCAGAAGTTTTGCAAAAGCCACATGCGTTTGAATGACGAGCTGTGTCTTTATGACTCTTTTTTCTTGACAGCTGTCTTACTTGATGTTTCTCTTTTCTTTTGTGTTTGGCCTCAGATTCACTCTTATATTTCCATCTAAACATCTTCTCTGGGTTTCTGTGCTTGACTGATTCCACCATATTTGTTTACCTACATAGATTGAAGCCACCCTAATGTAGGTCAGTCACTTGACTCAAGCTTCCATGTGGTTTTTGGCAGATTCAGCAGAGTGCTTTGTTTACTATAAGTGTGGACCTGCATTTTAGATTTGCATTCAATATATCTGGAAAACTGTTTGAGTAAATTGTTTCAAACTGCACCTTTGTTATAGTTTAGGATAACCTTTTTTAATTTTTGATTTCATACTTTGCAATGAGTACCTTTAGGTGACGTGGATGGGAAACCTGATGCAGACATTAAACATTTTTAATTAATAATTACAATGAAATTAAATTTGTGATCCACAATTATAAAATAAATGTTTGTTTTTTTCACCTCTTTTTAAGCTTGAAACTGCCCTCCACAATCCTGTACACTGTGCACTGCTGGGCTTCTCTGCAGCAATCACTTCCTTACCTCAAGGCTACTTCTGGGTAAGTTCCATGCACACACATTCCAGTCAATGTCAGCCATGCAAGGCAAACAAAGAGCCAAGAGAGAAGAATACATATTTTGCTGTTGAGAATATTTTTCAGCTTTGAACACAATTATTACTACCACTCAAATGTTTCCCCCCGCAAGAAGACTAGAAGGGTAAAAACAAATAATCTGCAACTTTTTGTCTTTAATTGTAAAACATCTCCTGAAAGTGTAAGGGCTAGTAGTAAACAACTGCACTGCATAATTTATGAATGGGGCAATTTGTGCTGCTTCACTATCTCTGCACTTGTGGAAATTTAGCTGAATTCAGAAAAACAAACAAGTTCAGAGTAAAAATAAAAATGTGCAGAAAATTTGATATCAATCTAAAAAATTATCAAATTTTGTTCTCCCACCCTTCGGTGAGGCTGAATAACTTATCCTTATCAGGTATACATTATTTTACCTTGGAGTGGTTGAATCAGACCTGTGCAGGGTGTCCCCCGCCTCTCGCACAGTGACTGCTGGAGATACACACCAGCTCCCTGTGACCTGGAAAGGAGAAGAGGGTAAAGAAGATGGATGGATGGATGGATGGATGGATGGTTAGTTGGTTGGTTGGTTGGTTGGTTGGTTGGATGGATGAACGGACGGACGGACGGACGGTTGGTTGGTTGGTTGGTTGGTTGGTTGGATGGATGGATGGATGGATGGATGGATGGATGGATGGATGGACGGACGGATTGGTTGGTTGGTTGGTTGGATGGATGGACGGTTGGTTGAATCAGGTGTACCTCCTACACTGAGTGTGCAGCTCTGTGGTTCAGACTTATTTGCACCTGTGTTTCTGTTCCAAATGAGACTCACTCAGATGATTTACCTGGACTGCAGAAATATTTCTGAGCCCATTTTAACATTCTGTTTTTGTTTGTTTTTAATTTGAAAGGTTTTTATGTTGATTTGTAAAGCTTTTTTTCAGGTTGAGTTTTTGTTAAATATATTTTACATTCTTACTCATGTATGAGTTTATGTTAACCTTAGGCCTTTTTTGTGAGAATTGTTTAGTATTTATATTTGTGAGCATCATGTTTTTTATATAAAAGGTGCTTTTATCATATCCTGTGCTGTCAGTGTTTTAGTGCGCTTTGGCTTTAAAACACACCATTACAGGTGACTTATGAACCCAGGGCTTTGTTCCTTTCTACCATCTGAAGGAGTCCTCCTGTTAAATCAGCCTAGAAAACAGAAAGATTGAACCATGGCACTAATTAAAAAAGCTTTCAGTTTCTTTCCACCTGCTATATTTTTGGACATTTACTAATAGTTACATGCATCATACACCAAAACTAGTTGAGTGTTTTTAACATCTTAGAGACAGACTCCAGTTTCAAACAGAGTTATGCATC
Organism: Kryptolebias marmoratus; assembly: GCF_001649575.2. Taxonomy (NCBI): domain Eukaryota; kingdom Metazoa; phylum Chordata; class Actinopteri; order Cyprinodontiformes; family Rivulidae; genus Kryptolebias; species Kryptolebias marmoratus. The sequence continues at coordinate 4,365,542 of NC_051433.1, forward strand.
ATGCCACTGAAGACATGATGTTGGCTTCCTGTCTGCATGTTGGCCTGGGAGTGATCAGGGAGCGCAGCCTATTAGAAAGAGTGGGTACAAGAGAGAGTTTCGGTCTCTTTAAAATTGGTAATTATGCTGCTTTTTTGGACAACTTAGGGCGTTAAAAAAATCCAAATCAAGACCAAAAAAAAAAAAATCTGATGGAAAGATAAATCTCATTTCCATGATAAATATATGACTTCAGAAAATAGTTGAAGATGGTTTGGGTTGTTTTCATTCTTTACTTCTAAAAAAATCACTTTTTTTTTCCATTTTAAAGTAAAGTATCAAATGTACAGTAGCTTGCTTTGTATTTCCTGTTTTCAATTGTTTTGTGATTTTACTTGAATTTTACTTTATTTTTTTTTACACTTTATATTTTACCGCAAAATATGTACCAAGTCACATTTTGATTTTGTGACTTCTTTTTGAGTCAAAATTATAGTTGTTGAAGAAAGAAATGCAGACTTTGACTGAGGATCTTGGTTAATATAAATGTCAGGGGTTTACTGAAATTGTACGCTGCTCAGTATTTTTTTTTTTCTTCTTTTGATTAAATTATAATGGCATTTGATGGCAGAAACAGCTGATTTTTCCAAATAAAGTCTGGAACACTTTGCTGCTCAGTAGTCTGGAGACGCCTGCCTGTGGAGACCTGAAGGCTGTAACTCCTTTATGATGAAAGCTTTTTATAAGGAAGTCTAAAAGTCATCTTAGAGGTCTTTTTGTCGAAACTAAATTCTCCAGCGTGAATTTATTGTGCAGTGCATTTCTGCAAATTCCAAAAGCACCAAAATCCAACCATGCAAACAATCCAAGCAGCTCTTTTGGACTAAAAAAACAACTGACCTTTCCCCACCGGTTACTGTGACACAGTGTACAGTACAACATGTAACCAAGCAAAAAACAAAAAGCCCAAAGTGTTTTCTCCAAGAATAAAATACAGTATTAATAACAACAATAATTATTATAATTATAATCATAATAATTGTGAAAGCCTGTGGTTCCAGTATGAATAATCAGCAGCTGAGTGTTCCCGCCTCCAGTTGGTTCTACCTCCCTGGCAGGCTTGTCAAATAAGGAATGACACTAATCATGTTAAAGTGAGATGGGCTATAGGGATTTCTGCACGCTTTGATCAAAGTAATGACATTGTGTCTAATCAGCCTGATACTGCACTGTTTTCCTGGCTGCCTCCACCTTCCTTGTCCCACTTTTCTTTACTTCCTGATCCTAATTTACAAAAAAAAAAATTGTGAAATCTTGCTTTTTTGCTTATCTTTTTTTTTTTTACCTTCTGCATTTAGCAAGCAAGCATTTCAAGTGTTCAATATGAAAAAAAGTTCAAATGCATCCTTTTTGGAGTAAATGGTGACTCGTTGTTTTTGGAATTTAAATTTGGGGAGTGAGCAGAGTGAGCTAATATTATCATTTTCTCACGTTTTCTTACTGCACACAGTAATCTAATTGTTGGCAGATTTACTGCTTATCAGCCTTTTCATTCTCTCAGGCAAATAATCTGTTTAAAGCACAACCCTAGGTATCTATTTTTTAAAGTAAATATCAGTGATTTTGTCTGGACACTGTAGTTGTAATAGATTTAAAGACGTTAGAGAGTTTTTTTGGCAGGAATAGTGACCATTGTGAAGTGAATGTTAAAACTGAAGGAGTCTGGGTAAGTGGGTCCTGCCTCTGGCTCTTGTACCTCTGTCACTTGAAGCTGCCCTTTTTTGGAGGCCCTCTTGCTGCTAGATAAGTGCCCCCTATCTTCTTTTCACCATGTGCAACGAACCATTATTTGTTCTGGCTCATTCTCAAGAGCCCAAAGGATCGCTTCTGTCCAGATTTTGTGTGCTGATACAAATCAAACAAATGATTGCATGCAAATAAGAGTGAGTGTCGAGGAGAGAAGCTAAAGACTATATTTAGTTCATCTCACATTCACACAACGTGAATTATACGGAGAAAAAAAAAACTTTGCTGTCTTTGCACCAAGCAGCTGTCTTTTTTTTCCAGAAAAGACATTAAATTTTATCTGAATACTGATGCAGGTCTCCTGCAGGCATAATGATTTAAATCATACTGAAAACCCACAGCGACACATTAACTGTTTGCCAATGAAAGCAATGCCACCTTAATTGGGATTTCATCAGAGGAAGGTTGGATGGCTCCTGCTTTCTTATTTTTGTCAGCATTAGCCCTGATAGGCTCACACAAAGCATGCTGCAGCTTTGTACCATATAGCTGTGGTACATGAGAAGTCAAGCCTCTGTTAAGGCAGACACCCAGCCTGTGTGCTGTGAATTTCCTTGGATGGACCTTTTTTGTGAACATCTCTGGTTGCTTTCTTCTTTAGTAGGTAGATTTTTTCACCATCAGTTTTGTCTTGACAAAAAGCGAAGGCATCCCTAGGCATTGATTGGGAGAAGCCTCTTTCCAAACTAAGCCACTGAACACTCCCGGCTGTCAACAGCTCTGCTTTAATGCTCTTCTATACTTCTTCATTAGCACTGAGAGCAGGGTCTTGAAGTGTTCACTGTGACCTTGCATATGTTAGTTTTAGAAGTCAGTTGGATTAATTGAAAATGATTTCATATTCGTTTTCTCATGACTTGACTGCAACAATAGATCACTCGATCTTGAAAGCGCTGAGAAATTTCCTCATTGTCAGGCAACTCAAAGCCTTTCAGACACTTAGATGAGTCTCTGTTCTTCAGCGATGAAAAGATTGCCAACATTTTAACAACTGTTTGATCTTCTGAAAATGACATGGTGAATCTATTATATAATGTGTTTTAAAAGTGATAAAAAGAAAGTGGGCGTGGATAACAAATGACAGGATCTACTAGGATCAGTGATCAAATTTTTTTTTTTTTTTTAAACTTGTGTTGCTGACATGCAGAAAATTGAAGTTCAACAGAAGACACATTATGTTCTGGCCCTCACAGTTTGGTTATGACAGCAGAAATTTAATTTTAGAATGATCTGAGACAGACTGACCTGGTTTTCCTCGTTGCCCTCCTTGTTCCTTTTTTCTATTTTCAGCAGAATAGCCTATTATTGATGTCATTAGGATTCAGTCCATCTGCACAGCTTAACTTTGGGTTTTTTTCCTTTCTTTCTTTCTTTATTTATTTCAGTGAAGCTTTTTTGTTCCCTACAGGTTGCTGGTGGAGGCGAAGGCTCTCAAGGCCACATAGAGATATTTTCCCTCAACAGGTCCACCCCACGGTATGTGAAGAGCCTGCAGGTGGACTCTGCTGTCCGATGTTTGGAGTATGCACCGGTACCTTCACCGACCGAGGAGACGGGAGTGCACAAGACTGCCTCAGGGATCGCTACCAACATTTGTGTTGGATTGGATGATGGCCGGTGAGAGACTTGTCTTTAAAGATAAGCATGAAATGCTTTTCAGTATACCCTATATCTTCTGCTGTAAAATAATACCAGATATTATCCCTTGTCATGCTCCTCTGAGATTTCCAGCCGCACAGATTTGCTTGTCAATATTTCATCAAAACAAGAAGTCTGAGTTGATATCACAGCAAAAGCATCAATACTGCTACTTGTGCTGAGATCAGTTTCATTTTTAAATCCAATAAACCTTTTGATTCCCACACAATGGGGATCAAAAGGTTTAGAGGAGAGATTTAATCTTAGTCTCATGTCACAGTCACAGTGAATAGATTGTGTTTTTTTTTGTTTGTTTTTCAGTCAGAGTTCTCTCAGATAAGATTTACCCAGTATATTTCCATTTTATGCTATTTTAATTAACTGTAGTGATAGTTATTTTAAGAGTAGCCTAAATCAAATGTCTGCTGTTTGTGTATGCTGACACATCATCTTCCAGTAAAAGTGTCTGTCCTGGGGAAAAATAAATGCACACCACAAAATAAAAAGAGAGGAAAAAAAAAACAATTCAGCATTTTAGATCATTCAAAAGCCTGTCAGCTCCAATGCTGCTGAACATTTTCTTTTTGCAGAGAAACAAACACCGATATGCATTTGTCATTCCAAAGAAGACAATAAGATGCAGCAAAGTTCAGGTGGCATTTCAAACACGCAAAAGACAGAGTGGCTCCACATACGCAAAGCTTTGTGCACTGTTAAATCAAACTGCATGAGAACAAGGCACTCTGTCATTTCGAATGACGCTCATTTATCATGTTGGCTTGTGCTGCTCTTGTTCTTCCAGCATCCTGGTCTATGGGAGTGTGGACACCGCAGCACAGCACCTGCTGACCCTCCACAACCCAGAAGGCTGCCCTGTGCTGTGCCTGAAGCACTCATCTCGCTTCCTGTTTGCGGGCCTGCAGAACGGGACTGTGATGGTTTATGGAAGAAACGACAGTGGTGAGGTTTTCTCAAACTTGTTCTCTTTTTAGACTGATTGCTTTGACTATCTGTGGGGAACTGTTCCTTGTCTTCAGTGTGTGGTCCATGTGGAGAAACAAAATGTGTCACTGTCATTGTGTTAATCTCTCTATTCATGTTAGCTTGTGATTGATGACTTGCATGGGTCAATAACCAGTTTCAAGGTATGCCACAGTGCCAAAACTACTCCGTTTTTCTGTCATACTGTTCCTATGGTTTAAATGGCTTTTATTAAGATATGAGGGACAAAACGTTTTTTTTTTCCACGGAGCACCAAGCAGCGCTCCCCCTTCTGCTTGTTGCTTTGACCCATCAATCAGTTCTGTATGGAAAAATATAAATAAAACAGCCTGTTCTCTGTGGTGTTTTCGCTGACTCTGAAATTAAAATAAATTTAAAATTTAAATTTGTTTTCAGTACTTCAGGACAGAGGAAAAACAGTGACTGTCAACTTGTTCACTTAGGTTCTTAGTCTCTATTTCTGTCTGTGCAATCAATTTAAAATGCCTAAAATAATTTTTTTTGTGTTATTATACTGTTAAACCTTTAACATAATCATCATTAGACAATATGTGAGGTAGAAAAAGTAATAACAGTTGTATTTTCTTAAATAAAAGTAAATAAATTATTATTATTATTATTTTATTACTGTACTATTGTGAAACGACAATATTTTTGCTCAAGATGATCCTGCCATCAGTATTTCATTTTGGCTCACGCTTATAGATGACAAAACTAAATAACAAATTCATAAAACAGAACAGGTGGTATTAACAAAAACCATTAAACTGGAACATTTTTTAAATGCTGTTGCACTTTTAAGTGTAATTGGCTTATTAAATGTTGTTTTTTTATGCTAGTGTATACAGACCAAGTCACTCAATCAGAATTTATGCGTTTTCAAACCATTTACTCATCTAATACTTCATAAGGATTATTTACTGATATGAGGTCATCCAATGTTTTGTCCTTGTTGTTTCTGTCGCTGTGTACCTGCAGAGTTTGGTGACAAATTCCTAATTAAGGCTGTTTGTGTACACAAAATATGTTTGCCACTTTGAATTAATGACTACAAATGAGTTTTATGATTTGTTGCTTTATATTTTTCCAAACCCCCTGTTACATTCTAATTATTTTTTAATGCATTTGACTTTTAAATATTTGTGCCATGCACAGTGCCCTTTTTTTTTCTCTCAAAAAGCCCATTTCCAGAATGAATGCTTTATGATTTGACTGCCAAAACAGTCACTTTAGAAACACTTTCATCATTACACTTTTTCTATTTTTTTTCCCCCATTTTTAATGATTTTTCACACCTGCAGTAAATAAGAACATAACACTTCACCATGTGGTAGATGGCATGCCATGTTTAGTCAGGGATTGCACAAGACCAATGGAGCTTAACACCATCTCAGCAGAGGTTTGCAGTTTTCACAGCCAGCGGGAGCACAATAGCTCTATCAGTGGGTTCCTTTTACCTGGCCAAAGTATGTCAGCATGCCTGCCTGCCTCCTGTGCTCCCTTCGTCTCCCAAGCAGAGAGAATGATTAATTACACCAAGCTGCTGCATGCTGATTAAATATTACTATTCATGCTTTATAGATATATGTTTAAAAAAAGGACAGGAGAAAATCTCCTGAGCATGTCAGGGGAATGTTTGTGGATTTGGCACATCTGTTGAAGATGTATGTCCTTGTTGAGTGTAGAAGTGTCTGAAAAACAAGTTTGGAAACACCGAGGTTTCACCTGAGACTTGTGTCAAAAAAAAAAAAAAAATCATCTTTGCATTTTATTGTTTCTCAGCAATGGGTTTCCTCTAACTTTTCTCACTGAGACATTCACATCAGATTTTGTGTCAGCTTGCAGTGAAAATACTATTCAAGATGAGGCAGAGACATTTGGTTCCCTGTGACAAGCTTGTTTAAAAAAAAACCCAAAAAACTAGAAACATCGTCATGGCCTTGGTTAGCATAGGGGAATAGGAGGACATTTACAAGAGTTAATTTTGAAAAGGTGGAAAAGTGACCTTTAGAACATGCCAAACAATTAACCTGTGGAAGTCAGAAGGTATTGTAACGCTATTCTTCTGTAAAAGGCAGAAATAAACAACTCAAAATGTTAATTAAATGGCTGAATGATCCCCTTCTGTAATTTCCCTTTATTAATGCACAGCAAAGAAACGCTTGTGCAATTTTCTTTAAAATGTGCTTTTGTGGCACCTGCAACATGTGTCTCCATGATTACAATTCAAAGCAAAAGGTCTGCTTTATTTTCACACTGATGAAGCAAAAGGATCGGATGAGACATTGAGAGCTGAAGTTCTTTTCAAACAGGGAAAGGAACTGGTGATAAAACAGTGGGAAAGTGCATTAAAGTGTACTCCAGACTTATTAGAGTGTGGGTGGTGAGAGTGTAAATGCTGTGCTGCACAGTGTGTGGTGGTTTACCGTGTTTGGTTATTCTTTGGTTATTTTAGTCAAGCAGGAGCTCGAATTTTGTTACATCTTGTTTTTTTGTCTAGTAGAGATTTCAAAGAAAAAGCCTCTGCTGATATGTTTCCCCTGGCGCTTCAGCTGAACAAAGTTAAAGAGCAAAAATTTATTTCATTAGTAAATTAACTTACTGTGCTGCCAGTAGAAGGAATTGAATCTTTTTGCCTCACTCAGTGTGACAGTTTACCACATGTTCACACTTCTGTTGTAGAGTTATTTGTAAGCTATTGATGATTTTTTTCCACCCTTTTCAAGTATTTTTCATCATGAAGATGTAATAGTCATAGTTTAAATGAATGTATTTGTGTTATTTTTTCCAGACGATCTTTGGGACCCTAACCCCTGCAGATGTCTCAGCCTGGGTTCAGAACCAGTCCGTATTTTGCTGGTGCTGGATGAATCAGTGTGGGCAAGCTGTGGGAACTCAGTCACTGTTATTGCAATCTCCAGCCTCACAACGCAGGTAAAGCACAAAGGTTTGGCTAAATTAAAGCTTTCAGTCTTAGCAAATTCTTAATATGTGCATAATTTATATGTATACCTTACAATTAGAGAATTGAAGAATGTGGTGTATTGTAAAAACAGATTTCCCTCATCTGGAAATGAGACTGCCATCATACTGACACTTAATGTGATCATAAAAAACAGTGCATGTTAAAAATGTATTGTTAACACTCAGAAACATGCTAACTTTGTAAAATTTCTCACAAAATCAGTACTAGGAATTGCTAAATTCTGGTTTGAGGTGCATAATTATGACCTGAATGGTTTTGTTGAAAGGAGAAACTACAAGGCGTCGTGCTTTATTCATTTATGTATTTCCGTGCAACTTTTGAGGAAATTTTCTCTTTTCGTTTCTGGAAAGATATATGAATACAACCTTTGAGAGCCCACAATCTAATCTGCTGTGTCATTGAGATTTACCGCTGCTGGTGCTGCAACATGGACAACGAATCCGACCCCCTGTAGATTCATGTGATGTGTGTTGGAGCTCACGTACACAAATAAGCAATATTTTGTGAGCTCTGGGTGATGATACAGGGTGGTGCACCTTTATTGGCCAAAAATCATTCTGGCACTGGTGTCTGTCAAACTGCATTTTTTTTGTGCAGTCATCCTCCAAGGTCTTTATTCTTTTTGGTTTGTCATTAGAGGTGTAGAACAGGAGGGCTTCTCCGGCTGTGGTGGATGATAATGAACAGCATAAAACAAACTCTTTTGGGTAAAGTTAAATATGGTACTCAGATGTCGAGCTGCAAACCATTACCATTTAATTATAGCTCCCAGGTGTGACTGTTCATAGCTATACAAATAGGTTGAGTTTTAACTGGAAAGGAAGCGTGTGCCAAAATGGATCCAATAAACAAATTAAAGGTCTACAAATCAAAAAATATATGTTATTGCACATCTGTTTTTTTATTTTTAATATGAATCAGTTACAATACATAAATAAAAACTATCTTGTTGAATGAACTACCCTTATTCATATTTACCTCAATTACAGTAATGGAGCCTTGGGTTTATTCATCAGATGTTTATTCATGACAATTCCAAATCAGTTTCTGTCCTTGACCTCAGTCTGTCCCATCTACTTAGAATACACTTTCAAAACCGAGACATGTTTATTCATTGTCTGCTCTGTGCTCAGCACATTGCTGTTTCATCTGTTTCACTTCTGAAATTTATCTCCCCCGGCCCAGCCTCTCCCTGCATTACCCAATTGAGTTTTTGTTTGACTCCATGTATCCAAATGTAGTCATTAGTTCAGTTGTGTTGCAGTGAAGCCTCTGTCTCACTGTCTTTCCAAGCATAAATTAAACAATAAATCTGGAGCTCTGATCTCAGGCCAGTCTGTGTCACGCTAGCACAGATTGTTCCAGAGGATCACTCATCCCACAAGTACAAATATTTGTCAGATTAAATTTGACCTAGTATTTTTGTGCCAAATATAAGACCTGAAGACAGACTGCATGCACAGAAGAAAATAGAAATATTATTTGGAGTGCAAAATGAATCAGGACATACTTAAATAGCCATCTAGTCCCAACTGGATCAGGTAGAGATTACTTCTTGTAAAAACAGGATAAGTAGCAGCCAAATGGTGCTTTTTGAATTCATTTGGTAAAGTGAGTGTCAGAATGTTTGACTGCCTTACTAAAAAACAGACATTTGAATTTGCTGGTTTGGAACATTCACATTTGTACTAATGCCAAGCCAGTAAGAAAAAGAAATGCAGCAGCTGTGGTTTGTTAAAACCAGTCTGATGCTCATTAGTCTAAAAAAGGGTTGTTAGGCTGTTTCTAAACAATTCTGAGTGATCATTTCAGAGTCCATACATTCTAAGTACCAAGTTTAAAATCTGTATTTTATAGCAGTACAAATGGAGGAAAACATCAGATGTTACAGACTTTAATTGGATCTTCACTAAAATCTTCCAGGACTCTAATTGTTGCAGGTGTAAAGACTTTTCTCTCTAAAAGGAACATCTTACACTTTCTGAAGGTATAGGATGTACTTAGTGTCGCACATTGCTCTATTACATTTTGGTTTAATTTTTGTTAAATAAATAATTATATGGTGTAATACATCAATTTTTGTTAATTTTGGATTTTATTTTTACCACCTGTTAACAACCAGATAAAATGTATCTCTTTTTTCTGAATTTTTGAGGTCTAGCAAGATGTACTCAGTTTTTACCAAAACTGTAAGTTGCAACATGTGAGAAAAAGCAGCTGATAAATTAAACAAATAAACTGCATAATATGTTTGCTTTAAGATGCATATAATTAGGAATATGATGAGCTCTGAATGTCTTCTTTTATCTGTTCGCCATTTTTTTCCCCAAGCCCCGTTCTCTAGAGACAAATACTTAAGCAACTGAATGGTCATGCAATGGAGGCACAGTTCTGGTTCATGTTATTTCCCACAGAGCTTTATAGGTCAGCTCTGGTTATCTTTTTCCTTAACCTTGTCTTATTCACTAATATGGACCCAAGGGGTCAACCTTCACAGGAGCTGCGGTGCATTTACAGGCTCTGGGAAACCACTATCTGGCATCTGTAGAACAAGATGAGATTTGGTGCAGAAGTAAAGGGTCATTGGCTCACATTCACTTGACTAAACTCTATTGTTTTCTCATGTGGATTGTCATCACTTCCCGAGTTTTGCTGCACTTTTGAATCTTTTATCCATGACTATGCTAAACGCTGATTCCCATTCCATTTCATGCCACTGAGCCTGCAGGCAGCTGCTTTTGATAAGTTTTAAGTCTTAAATGTTTAGAGCCAGTCCCTTAGAGACACTGTGCTGTTTTAAAAGGAACCTTTACTGTTTTTGTAAAAACATGGCTAATTCCTGTGGTATCTAAATTGCTATAAACAGAACCCCAATGGATCATCATAGCACTAACAAATTTGTTTTAGCTCTCATCTTTGTATTATTTGATTACATACACTCCACACCAGTGGGGTACATGGAAATTATTGTGCTGACAAAACCTCATTTTTACTAATTCTGAGGCGAGAAGAAACATTGATGGATTAAGTAATACTTTCACAAAGTTTCATACATGATGCAAGTATCTAGTTTCAACCTTTACACTTCTGTAATATACATGTAGATTTTATTAACAGCTCAGATTATGATGGGATTTTGAGAGATCTGCAAAAATTGAAATACTATATGGTCATCAAATTATTTGTAAGTCTTTTTAGGTAAAAGCAGCATGTTCTTTGGTCAAATCTGGCTTATTTTACTTCATTAACATTTACTAATATGTATTAAGTAGAAAGTACAACTGAGCCTGTATATGTTGTTAACCATGCAGAAATTTTGTCAAAAACCAGAAAGGGTATTGCCACATCAGCCAATGTATTGTACATGTGTGCCACAGTTCATCTCCCATTAGTTTTATTCTAAAGATAAAACAACATTTTGATGGCAACACAAGGAAAGTTAGCAGATGGTTGTAGTCGTTTGGGATTCATCTTGATAAAAAGGAAAACAACATTATGTTTCTTGACCTGACCGCACAGTGGAGCAGCTGGTTAGTTGCAGCAAGAAGATCACAGGTTCGAAACTTAGATAGGATCTTTTCTGTGTGGCGTTTGCATGTCCTCCCAATGTGTGGGTTTTCTCCTTTCACAGTCCAGAAATATGCTTGTTAGGTTGGTTGGAAACTCCTAATCGACCTTAGGTGTGAGTGTGAGTGTGTGTGTGTGTGTGTGTGAGTGTGAGTAGCCCTCTGATGGACTGCCAGCCTGTTCAGAGTGTTTCTCTCCTCTCTTTCATTGACCACTGGAGAAAGGCACTAGCTTCTCCCAACCCTGAACAGGATCAAGTGGGTAAAGAAAATGAATGAATAGATGGATATTTGCCTCTTCAGACTCTGGTTTGTAGTTTAGCCTTAAAAACAAATTCAGAGAGAAGCAAAGGTTCCTCACGACTGTGATAAGCTTCTTGCTCCCACTCAGATTCAGCACACAGATGTAAGCGTTAGAAATGTTAATTATTTCCATTTAGGAACTGAAATAAAATACCCTTATTGTGGTGAGTAGTACTGATTGTCTTCTAAGCCAGTGTAGTTTAGGTTTTGTGAACATTAATGGGATGGATGAAAGTATATTTGAAACTTTAGTATATTTTTGGCTAAGATGTGTTTAATCTGTGCTGCGGCATAAAATGGACATGAACACGTCTTTTGGAAATCACTGGGAAGATGTGTGGCTTGTGTAAAATGGGTCCAGTACATCTTATAGATTTGCAAAAGTAATCAGTGAGAATTTGTGCTTATGTTTTCCCATTTAAACTGAAATGAATCAGCTTGTGACCTTTTCCCTGCTTCCTAAAGTGAATGGGTCAGAGATGAAAGCCATGCAACAGAGCAAAATTAAACGATGCCTCAGTGAGCCATTTTGTTTCTGAAAAGTCTCCATCACTAGCTCATTTTTATGATTATTTCTTTTCACTAAAATTACTACAGCCATTCTCCGAACTGTCCCCTTCACCAAAGACCCTATTTAAGCCAGTTGTACCACGTTTGATTATGTTTTAAAGGTTTCACAGCTGACAGAAGTCTGGGCATGAGAGCAAAATTGCAAAAAAATTAACTACAAACCCAATTTACATTTTCATCAGAGCAAATAAAAGGGCTAAGTAGCAGCAGGAATTGAGAAGCACAATCGGATTTTGAAACGGCTTAATTAGGGAGAAAATTAAGGAAATCTCAACCAATCAAGTGAAATTTTATTTATAATTTAGTCGAACAGTAGGGCCTGATTGAATCTGGTGATAATGCAGACATTTTTATTTTATGACTCGGTTTCGTTATTAAAGAAAACCACAAAGTTCAAGTCTGTGAAGGTGTGATTCGCTCCAGTGCAACCAGACACTAACATAGTAGGACATGCATGGGTTTACAGGCTTTGATCAATACTGACTGGTAGACCTTGCTCTTACCTCTTCCCTTTATTATTTTTTTGCTCTTTTTGGTTTCACCGATCACTCATCTGTCCACTCAACTCCCTTGCCCTCAGAGTGGAGATGTGGACTTAGCTCACAGTAAAGGACAAAGACACCTTGTCACCTGGTGTAATGAAGGACTAATGAGCTGTTCAGACCAGCTGTAGTGTTTGGGACTTGAGCTCTGCTGTTATTTCCCACTGCTGGAGGTGGACCGTAGGAGCGATGCTGCTGTTAGTGTGACACTGCTGAGCCGAGTGGAAAAGGCCACATTACTACTGTCAAGCTTCACTGACTGCCTCATCTTTGAAAGCAAGGCTGGATTCAGTAGACTAATACCAGATTGTTGGTTTGGGGCAACATTGTGACTTGTACTTATCCCTGTATAAGACACAGCCCAACAGACATTCAGAACATTTGATCTACACTCTATACGTGATGAAATATTTTAGGGAAACCTGCTCTACATCATTAGCTGTAATATAAAATTAGGTTTATTAAAACCTATCATCCCTTAAAATAATGAGTGAAGCATTTTCTGTTTTTTTCTTTTTTTTTCTTTTGTTTTTATTTCCCAACATATATGTCTGTTGTAATGCACTGTTCTTAGCTTACCAGAACACCCTTCAGGTGGTTTCAAACATATGGTAGGCAAGATGGCATTCAGCAACCACAGTATGTCAGCCGCTGATGAGCTGAAAGTCCCTTTTACTGCCACCACGCTTGATAATGATTAATGTGATAATTATGTTGTGCAACATATAGAACACCATGACTAAGAAGACTGTTTCACTCAATCGTCTTGCTATCTAGTTTGAAATCATTACTGAAACTAAAACTAAACTTTTCACTATGGATATTTTTGTTTTTTAGTGTTGCGAAAACTGTGAGATGCATTCCATTTAGTTTTTCATACACAGTTGGCACCCACTGCTCGAGAGTCAATTAACAGAGAAAACACATCAAAGGCTTCTTTCCTTTTCCCAAATTTCAAACAAAGGAGGGCCCATTGGCAAGGGCACACAAACAGGTGGTAATCCCTGTCTGCCGGTGCTTCTGAGTTAGGGTGGGCGGTGCATTCTCATCCTCACTCAGTCATCCTCACTGATTAATTGCCCGGCTTCATGCAACTTCTTTATTGACAGTGATATGAGTTCCAAGATTATGCCCAAACCAGCCCTTGTCACGCCAAAGACCGCAGGGGCTGCATGTGTTACCACGATAAGGCTCATTGCATTTATTTCAAGCAACTCATTAAGAGCGCGTGCCTGAAACTCTTGCTACATTGTGCTTCTTCAAAGATTGAAGGCAGGGGAATCATGCAAAAACATGCTCTGTGCATCTGGGACTCTGTAAATTGCAAAATTACTGGAGACATTTAGACCTTGTTTGCAAAAGCAAGTTTAGAGCGGCAACAATGTTGTGGGGCTTTTTTTTTCACTTCTTCAGTCAAACGCTGCTTTAAAACTAGGAACAGTAAACTTTAACTCATAAATGAATGTCACAGTAATAAGAAAAGATATGTTGTAAACCAGAGCTCGAGGCAATGTGGAGTTATCTCTTTTTTTTTAGTTACATGGATCTATTTATATTTAATGTACATGTGAACAGAAAGTATGAGGTTCTTATCAAACTTGCCATGGAATAGAAGGCAAACATAAAAACAAATAAATTATTTGATGAAAAAATGCACAGTAACTTCAGCAGTAGAAGCCCACTGATTATATGAAAAAAAGCCTTATTATTATTTACAGTGTTCTGCTCAAAGAGGCAGAATAACATTCCAGAAAAAACCAACAGTTCAGTTGAAAAAGTCTTTTTTTTATTTAAATAATTTATTCTATTTGTGATGTGGTTGGTTGCATTTTATAACAGAATTATTGTTTTTGTTACAGAAATTTGAGGTCCATCCAGACCCGATGGTCAGTGTTACACACATGGCATGCGCCGGTGGAGGGGTGTGGATGGCATTCTCTGAGGGTTCCTCTATCCGTCTCTTCCATACAGAAACACTGGAGCTTCTGCAGGAAATCAACATTTCAACACGCTCCATGCTGCTGAACACTGGTGAGCACACATAATATTTTTCACAGTTGTTCCTTTTGTTGTTTTACATCAGTTTATATTGGTTGTACATGAGCACTAAAAGCTCATTAACTAAAAAAGATAATGCTTTTTCTCTGCACAGTGGTTTTCTTGTTTAATCCAAGACTTTCTTAGATCTTGTACTCCTGAACCAGCATACATTAGTAAGTTATCCCACGCCTTTACAAAGCAATAAAAACACCAAGAGGCGAGAGAAGTGAACTGATCCAAAGTGAGGAAGTTGCAAAATGATAATAAGAAATAAGAAAAGGTATCAAATAACACTAAACTGGCAGCTTAAATCTTCTTGCACAAAGACGTAGCCATGAAAATTTTTCTTTAAGTCTATCCTTCTTTTGGTGAGGTACCCAATTTACCCTTTTCCCTACAGATACATTACCTGTATTTTATTTTTGAGTTCATATTCTGCCTTCCCTTTTTGTCCCACTTTCCCACTCTCTTTCTCTCTGTTTCATCTCATCCACCTTGCTTTAAAATCCTCTCACCGTCATTTAACTTCTCACTGCAGTCCGTTTAGGATTCCACAGATAGCCCATTACTTCCAGTGGGCCTTCCTTTTTGATGGATGAAATGTTCATCAGGGGTGTGTGGATGTTTTTCTTTTTTTTCCTTTCTTTTTTAATTCTTTTTTGAGGCAAGAACTATAACCACCTGAGCATCGTATTAAAGTACAAGATATGTGAGAGCGATAAGATAAATATGTTCAAGCTTGGACATGTGTCTCATTAGCTCATTTATTATACAATATGAGAAGATCATCTTGAGCTTTAAGTAGTGGTGCTAATGCATCTGGATTTAGAACATTTTGTTCCTATTAAACCATGTGGGACATTGATTGATGTTTTTAGAGCAGTACTTAAAGGCATCGCAGCTCTCGGTTTTATCTTAAAAAATAATAATAAAAGTTTCTCTTGAGAAATGAAAAAAGAAAGAATAACAACAGGCATGCAGTTCAAACACAAAAGAATTCTTTTAGATCTCAGAGAAAGGAGACTTTAAGGAGAACAGAACTCTACGGCCATGATATCTGGACAAAATTAGTGACCTGAAGGTCATTTTCACCAAGCACAGCTCCTCTCCCTTAAAATATGCAGCAGATTTGAAGGAAGGTGGCCTCAGGGCTTGGCCCTGACGGAAGTTATAGGGCATATAAAAAAAAAAAAGTGTTGCTAGGCTCATGTCTTTGGGGTCCACAAAAAAAAGACTATCTTTGACTGTAGTTGTGATTCGTTGAGCTCACAGGAGAAAAGAAGATCCCTCGACACTCTACAATCACAGACATTGCACATGAAATTTTGATAGTTTCTCCTCATCACTGGGTCTCTGCTCCCGGAGGTTTCTCCTTGACTTAGGACATGCAGTAATGATATACCCTTTAATCCTTTTTCCTTAATGTGATTTATACTCAATGGGGAATTCTAGCTGCAGTAAACAACAGAGAACTTTCTGAAGCAGAAGAAACTGCTGATCTCTTCTGTACTAATGTCTTTAATAGTTCTGTCCTTAGGGTGAAAAAAATAATATTCCAAAATATAGTCCTGGGTGACACATGATAGGGAGACATTTATCTTTGGTAACATCGTCTTTTTAAGGCAAATACTAGCTCCCTCACAGCACGCTGCAGAGTGCAGTGTTGCAAACATTGGAGGTGCAAGATTGCTTGAGGGGTAGCTATACCTCTTTAATCTTGAGTGTCTTTGTCATTATCCCTCTTCCTCACTTTTCTAAAGACAAAGCTGTCCTCACATCCTCAGACTTAACTTCAGATTTCACGGTAACGTCAAAGTGGGTGTTCATAAGCATAACTTAAGCTGTCTAACCAAAGTACAAAAAGACTCTTAAGAAATGTGAGCAGGTGGGAAACGGTTAAGAAAAATGAACATATTCACCAACACCTAACTTGTTGCTGTGACCCTCACAAGGTCCCTATCTAAATGTTTCTGCTCTCTGTTAGATTTTTTTTTTTAACTCAGGTTCTACTCCCTGTTGTACACACAGCATCTTTTCCTGTTTTGAATGATTCATCTTTGCACACTATAATGATTTAATTAAGCACACTACTGAGCCATTCATACAAAGCATCAAAACCAAAGCATGGCTCAGAACAAACATGTAAATACAGCTACATGTGTAAATGAGCATTCACTTAGCTCTGTTCAAAGAAGTGTTGAGGTAATTCAATTAGGGTTGCCATGGATGGCATGGCAAATGGTTCTATAGATAACTGGGCCACAGTGAGAGCAAAAAAACCAAGGAACCCAAGACGGTATGCAAAAAAAAATCCAAACAATGCATTTTATGCCTTTGTCAACTGAAAACAAAGGATGTGCTTGTATAATAAGACCCAGTAATTATTTTCCTTCGTCACTAAGGGAGTCTTACAAAAACAGGTCTGCAGTAAAAACAAAATGAACACAAAACAAAACAAATTTTGTTTTACCAGAAAACATAAATTTGTTTTTTTTGTCATACACTATAACATAAAAAAAATCTCTACTATAAATCACTCAATAATCTCATTATGTGGCTTATTAAACAATTTTAAAGGAAAATAATAAATCTCTGAATTGTAGCATTTGTCAAATTTGCAAAAAAACAAACAAATCAAAATAGACAATAGCACCAATTACTAATATCTCTTTATTTTGTTCAAACAGAGTCGGTTAAGTGGTTTAAAATAAAAGAAGTAATTTTGTATCTGTGGGGAAATAATGCTACTTTTCACTTTATTTATTTATTTATTTATTTATTTTTTTAACTACTTGAAATGTTTTCTATTGAGTTATTGATCCTAATTCGTTTTATTCAGCTTAAAGACCAAATATTTCTGTAGAACCAGGGTTCCCAGGGCTTGTTTTTCTGGATAGATTGTTTGTCATTTCTCTAAATTCAGAGAATTTTGTGTATCAGCAGTTTTAGGCACGTCTCATCAAAGTGCTTTTAAATTAGGAAATAAAAAAAACAGGTTTTACAGGTGACCTGGTTAAAATTAATTTACATGGAATACTCTTTGTCAAAAAGTATCAACATGTTCTGCCTGATTGCTAGTTTTATCTTGACTGTCTTCTAGGGTTTGGTTGAAGTTGGTTGTTAGGTTTGGAAAGTTTAAAAGCCTGCAGTGAAGGAGGGTTTGTCAGTAGATGAAAGACACCAAAGGATCTGTGATGTAGACCTGTTAAAAGCTGCTGTGAGCTTTTCTTTTAGCACTATGACCACTTTTAAAAGACACAGGGACTGAGTGAAGTTTTGCCAACACTGCAGTGATGTGCGTGAACGGCTTCGGTTTTGTTAGCAAACTAACAAGAAAACTTTGGATGAGCTGCAGGCTTTTTAGGAAGACCAATAAAAAGTGCATCATTTTAGTGTTATCTACTTAAATGTTTTAAGTAGTTTGGTAAATGAGCATTAGCAGCTGTTTTGAGTTAAACAAATGTCCTCTTAGACATTTTTTTCATATATGAGGCAGAAAATTGAAGTCTAACACACGTTAAGTTTTTTTCTTCTTTGTTTTGATTTTTACATCTGCTTTGTTGTGCATTTTTAGCGCCAACTATTAGCTAACCAGTCAAGTTATTTCCTGCTCATATTATGTAATGGAAACTCATTATTTTATGTATTGTTAGCAGACAGGCTGATGTGAGACATGGAGATGTACAACAGTGTATGTTTGTGTTGATATCACCCACAGGAAGCAGTGTAAACATCAGAGGGTCCAACTGGCTCCTTTGAGCAACACGAGAGATTATGTCATATTTTTCTGACACGTTCTCCAAAACAAACACCTGTACAGTAGCAGGTGAAAACTTTGAAGCTCAGGATTTCATAAGCACTCAGATCTCAGACAAAATGTGTAACACCACAGGGTCTTGTTCCCTGTGTTGTGTCTCTGCGAAAGTTATTTTCCAACTGGGTTAGCAACAAGTAGACAGGTCCAACAGTTCGGTCAAGAGCTGTCAGAAAAAGAGTCTGATCACAGATCATAGGCTTGAGCTAAAGCTGGTCAAAAATATAAGTATTTTTTCCCTTTTTTATTATATAAGAGCTGAGACAGGATTTAGTCAGCGGGGAGTTATCTGTTGTAGTTTTTGCCATGTTATTTACTAACAATGGTTGGCACAGAAAATTCAATTTCCTGTCAATGTTTTCTATATTACAGGTCAAAAGAGCATCCAGGTCACAAGTCTTCTAATTTGCCAAGGTCTGTTATGGGTGGGCACAGCCCAAGGCTTAATCATCACTCTTCCAGTTCCCAAACTGGAGGGCATCCCCAAAATAACAGGTATGGTTGAACCACATCTTCTGAGGTCAAAAGAAAGAGGAAGAAACTGTTTATGATAGAAAATTACTCTGCATTTCCCATTATTGAGGTCTCACTTCACATTTTTCATGTAGCAAAAGGAATCAGTGTGAATATTATCAGGCAGGCAGCTCACAAATCATATTGTATATATATGCTTGCAGCATAATTTAAAACTGCCTGGCAGTGTTTTGTTTATCATGCCAAGTGAATGAGGTCGTTGGTTTTCCACTTGCACAACCCTCACTTCACAGCCACCTTATTGCCAGCTAGTTTATTGAATAATATGTAAATGTCCTACAAACTATGGCTAGGATTATTGCTTCAACAGTCACAGAATTATGATAAATTGTCACTGTTAACTGTGTATGACATATGATGCAAAACTGGGTTCAAGTCATTTTCAGTTCACACAATTCAGCCTGCAAGTTGCATAAGACTCTTACTGAACTGATGTGATTGGCATTGACTTGGTCCCAGAAACGAACAGAAGCAGTGTCTATTTTCCCGCCGGATAGCAAATGAATATTAAGTGTGCATAATTGTTACAGGGAAAGGGATGATTTCACTAAATGCTCATTCTGGGCCTGTGGACTTCCTTGTGGCGACCACCAGCACGCTGTCTTCTGACCTGCTTAAAAGAGATTCTGTTGGGGATGGTCCAGACTCAGCCTGCGGAGGCGAGGACCGGAGCGACACCTCCTCTCAGGATTCCCTTCAACCGTCCAGCTGCTACAAACCAGAGGAGAAGGGCAAAGGGCGCAGCATTCTGCTCCAGTACAAGCTGCGCTCTACATCAGGACTACCTGGTTGGCCACTGACGGCGCAGGGCGACGAGGCGTCAGACTCCTCCCTGGAGTCGTTGGAGCACAGTGTGGAAGATGGATCCATCTATGAGCTCAGCGATGACCCAGAAATGTGGGTCCGGGGCCGTCCTTGTGAGCGGGACGGAGCGCGCAGGGACAGGGTGATGTCTGCAGCGGTTATATCTGGAGGAAAGGGTTTCCGCAGGCTGAAGGAAGGAGCTGCAGCAGGTGCCAGGACAAGTGGAGACTGTTTAGAAAATGTTCTTATGGTATGGCAGCTCCCATTGACTGTGTGATATGGAAAATATATAGCAAGGTGATGTTTATTTATAGAAGTCTACCCAGCTTAGCCTTGAATCACCTCCTCCATAAATTCAGGGGATTTGAATGTATGAGTAGGTGCTGCCACTGTCACAGAGCTTGACGTTCTATCATTCTGCCTGTGAGGAAAAAAGAAAAAAAAAAAACAGAAGCTCAGACAGGCTGTTTTAACAGCCCAACAGAATGCTTTGACTGTTCAGGACTGTGTGTCATCATCTTTGCAGCGATGGCAGAGGTCGCCACGGATTAGTTCCATGTCATCATTCTGATCTGGTTTCTCTTCCGACTTTAGCTAAAACTGATATGCCTCACTTTAACCTCATCAAAGCTGCATGTGCTCTGCCACATTTATTTTATGTAAAAGACTTCAGTGGGAGCACGAACGGACAGCATGCCTTTGAGAAGAAGTCTTTGTTGAATATGCCATGCTCTGCAGAGTTAGAAATGGGCGTCTTCTATCTGATCCTGTGGGAGAGATCCCATCTGTTCAGAGCTGAAAGCTGGGGACAAACATCACATCACAAAGAACATTAGCACCATTTTTATTAGCTTTGCCTGCCTTTTTCTCATCCCATGCAATGTGAACGGATGATATCTTCTGTTGTGTCTCAAAATTGAGTCTGTTTAAAAGAGATCATTTTTTAAGTTTGTTGCAGCATTTCAAAAAATGAGTTTTGGTGACAAAACTTTTGCTTCCATAAAATTGTCATCCCTTTGTTTGCTTCAGTTATATAGGATGAGGATACCTGCAAAAGAACTGCAAAAACAATTAACAATTTTGCACTTAATGGTTACTGTTATTTTTTCCAACTTATTTGATCAAATGAGACTTCTCAGTATCAGATTTTAGAGAGTCTTTCCCAAGTACTGTAAATTCCATAATTCTACTTTCTTATTCACTGTCATCTATCAGCGAGTTAATACAAATTTGCACACTGACTTGTTAATGTTCAGCTTGCATTTGCTTGAAACCACAGTCACACATCAGAGGCTATATTCAAATGGATAGTAGAAGCACTGCAGCCATCTATGCTGCTGTTTGCAACGAAATTAACAGAAAAGCTACCTGAAACAGACAGCAGGGAGCAGGTTTACACATAATTTATAACATAAAGGAGGGTTCTGATTCATGGTGTTTTATGTTTTAAAATTTTACATTGCACTTAAGAAATGAATATTATGTCTATCACCTAAGCTATCATGGTTAGTTAACAAAACCCTGTTAAAAGTTTAATTCAACCACTAAATTTTGAGTTCTTTGTTTTTTATCAGGATGTGGTGATGCTGACTAACAACATGACTTCACTGTCATACTTTCTTCACTTTCATGATTTCATGAGTTAAAAGATTACATAGTTTGTAACCTGATAGACTTTTTAAAATCATTTTGTAATTGTAATGAATGACATTATACGTGATATTAATATGTAAGGTACAGTTTGTTCTTTTATTCAGTTGTAAAAGGACTTTGTATGCTACCAACAACTCAAATATGTTGAGTCAGGCACTCAGTGGTACTGTGTGGATTGTTTGAAAAGGTTTGTCTTCAAAATGTCTTAATTACAAATTGTTTGAGCACTACCAGCCTTGTAATCCTGAACTTCTTAACCCTGGTGTCAGAAAGAAGAAAGAGGTACAAACGTTCCAGTGCACATTTTTTCACAGTTGGTGGAGACCACTAAAGTATTTAACGATGAACAAATCTTTTTAATAAACTAAGCAATTGTCACGTTTATGATATAATCATTTTTTTCCCACTTTTATTCTGTTTAGTCCTTCCATCATAGATGTATGATTCTTAAATCTCTTTGTCTTGAAAACTTTAATTTTGTGTTTTGCATCAACCAAGGTTAAGCTAACATTTCTGCAGCAAAATTAACCGAGGACATTTAAAGTGCTTCAAGTGCTTTATAGAAAAGATAAAATGCACTGACAACTGTACATGGTGATATAAAATAAATCAGTGTGAAAGAGTCCTGTTTCATCAGGCACATTTTCCCTTTTTTTTCATTATCGAAGAAATCCAAAATAACTAGCCAGGAGGATACTTGTAAAATAAATAATACCCTTGACCCTGGTATCTAAAACCCATCAGAAATGTACACCTTAAGTTATATGCTGCTAGAGTTACAATGTCATCATGGTCACCATAGAGACTGTGCGTTTCTCTTTTCTCCCCCCTTTAAGGAAAGAATGTATTATGTTATTAAATATGGCAGCAATCACAACAGGACTTTGTGATTAAGAGGCATGCACTGTAAAACTTTGGCTTTCAAAGTACTTTGATTGTTGCCCACCTAATGAGGATGAGTGTATATTCATGCATGAGTCATCAGCAAGTACATATAAAGTACTTGATTTCTTTTCTCCAAATGAGTTGAATTTTTCTGTTTTCCACTAACTTATGTCCATTTGATCATTGATTTGATCTCAGATATTGACTTTGATGGAAACCGGCTTACTCATATTTGCTTGCAGACGTAATTCATGCACTGAATATCGGCATTCAAGACATTCTCTACTAATTGTTGTCCTAAATAAACTTATATTCATTTGGTAAGGATGGCTGAAAGTGCTGTCATGTTTTAGGTGTATTCCTCTGGTCATTGGTGCCATCACTGTTTCTAACATTTACTCCACAAGTTGAATGCTGATGTCCAACAGCAGGAGACATCCCCGGAGGTGTGGAAGACGAGCAAGGTAGGAAATCTTGTAAACATCCATCACAGTTTACAAAATTTGACTTCCATACTGTAGTCATAGTCACAGCACTGTTACTAACATAAAAGATAAGTTATAGCTCTGTCATTTGTTGACTTTTTTATAGTTTGTTTTTCTTTATAGCTTGTATTTCTTTTTGGTTCCATGTCTCTTGTTATTTGATTCCTTGGTGAATTAATTATCCCCATCCCCAAAATCTGTGCTAAGACCTGCAAAATAAAGCTTAGAAACAAAAAAGGTGTGAACCAGAATTCTGCTCTGAAGTTTATGTGAACAAAAAAATAAATCTGCTTTCTGAATTTGCAAACCACAAAAAATATGTTAATTATTCTTAATTTTAATTATCTTAGCAAAATGCGGATGATTAAAACTGTTATCAAGTTCACAAATTCAGGTTCTGTCATCATAAAAAAACAGCTTTACTCAGAGCTGCTCAGAGGATGTTTGCTGAAGAAAACTCACCATAGTTTGTCATCATCTTTAATTTACCTCACACTAGAAACTCAGATCTGGAGGATATAATGTTAAATTGAATATGTTTGGAGTCTGAAATTTAACAAACTGATCATTTCTTTTGATAAAGCCTGAAAGTAATTTTAGTCTGTCAAAGAAAAAAAAATAAAAATCTTTAAATCAAAAGTACTCATTGCAAAGTATGAAGCCAAACTTAAAAAAGTTTATCCTAAACAGGGCAGTTTAAAAGAGTTTACTCCGGTAGTTTTCCAGATATATTGATATGCAGTTATGAAATGTGGGTCCACAAAGCTGTTTTATCTGTATATTTGACTCAACAGATCGGAGCATAAATACGTACCAGTATATTAAAACTATCTGTCTTTTCAATCCCAAACGGCTCTTCCATGTGCTTCATCATTGTTGACTTTTTTCCGTCACTTCAGCCGCGTTTGGCGATAAACAGATGCACGTAGCTGTTGGCATCCGTTCACAATTTTTGCTTACAAATGTTTAATTTCTAGACACATTAACCATCAATATGAAAAAAAAAGTGTCAATTTTGCTTTTTACTTTTTTTTTTTTTGGACTGGTGACCTTGCAATTAGTGCCTTTTAACAGTTACTAGTAAATTTAAAATACTCAGTTATTTTCTTTTTTTTTGTACCCAAGAGGAAGAGGTTTTTGTTGTTGTTGTTGTTTGTCACGTTGTTAAGCCTACATACCCTCTCCTTAAGTGTAGAGGCTTATGTCACAGTTGGCACTGCTTTACTGGGATCCAGATGGGATTATTAGAAGTGTGCTCAAACTGCAGGTTTGTTCTGTCGGTGTCGCCTGGATCGCCAGGCCGCCTGAAAACCCTCCTCCCTGGTTCTGACAGTGTCAGATGAAGGTGGCAAAGGGTGGGGGGAAATGGGTCCAGTATATCAACTGAAGTGAGCCTCAGCAGCAGCTCACAGGAAATTAGCATGAAAGGTCAATGCTTAAATAAACCATAAATGATGGGCTAAACGAGAAGTGTCAGATGGAGGTTCAGGTGTATTTAGCAACATTTAGATAATTATAGGCTGAAATCATCACACCCAGCTGAGGCTTTCAAACATAATGTCGCTTCATGTAAATCAGCTGTGACAGTAAAGCCATGATAAATAAAAGTTATCAAACCATTTTTGAATTCTAGGAAGAAAAAAAAGAACCACATTAATTTCTCAGGAACAACACTCATTACATAGTAACAAGACACATGAGCAGTTTGTGAAAACCCACACAGACTGCACACCCTCATCAGCAACAAGAAGGATAATGTAGGTGCAGATACACATCATACGATCAAGTGATTACTAATTTTGTTTTGTTTTGTTTTGGTTTCCAGGTTGGTGTCAACACAACACCAGGGGATGAAACAACAGGGTCATGGTTGCTGTCCATCGATCAGGAAAGGCTGTTTTCAAACCATTTCAATAAATCCAATTCATGGAAAACATGGAAAACAAACAGTCGCCAGTCTTCCCAGAACGAGATGTCTCAACGAGTTAATTTTGAGGTCAAACATTTGTTCAGAAAATTTCAATAACTCAAGAGCTACGTCTCAAACTCTCCAGAGCTCAGTTATAATGTATGTTAAATGTTAAAGTTCACGGCTCCCAAGTTATCCAAACAAGCCACGCTGAGGTTTTTCAAACTGTGGTGCCATGAACTTTTAACAGCCGGCAGCGCAGCTTTGGTATACAAACATGCAACTAAATAAATCTCCTCATAACTGGTATAATGTCCTTTGAATAGAAAAGACCAAAAGGAAAACGTTTGGTCAGAATTCACCACATTTGTTGAAAACCCCAACTGTTGAAAACACCAATTATTAGCACAAAAAAAAAACTTGATACCAACTGTCAAATGCAGTTTAGGGCTGATACTTGGGTTTGTTTTCCAGCTCATTTTAGCACTTTGCCTTGGGCCAAAAATTCCCTGTACAACAATGTGAGAGACAGACAGGGTTATACAGAAGACAATTACTGTTCGTCAAGTTATTGCAGCAAAAAGTGGCTCTCCAACCAACTGAACCATTCTGCATACATCCACAAAATTATTGTGCTGCCTCTGCATTTTCACTTAAACAGTAACAAAATTTTGACACCGTTTACAGTTTTATACATTCTTTTCAAATTTTAATGCACGTGAAAACAGATTTTGATTTAAATTAATAATATGTAAAACCTTAAAATTGAAATATATTGAAATACAGAGCACTGTAACTGTATGTAAGATTACAAAAGTAGCTTATAGGAATGTCCTGATTTCTTCCCCATCCAGCAATTCATTCAGAATTACTGTTCAAAATGATAAAATGTGCACCAGGGCAAAACTGCCATAAGTGTGTTTCTCCTTCTCAAAGGATGTATACAAGAGCTTCGTTTCCCTTTTTCTTAGTTTTGCTGCAGGCTCTCATTTACCCAGACTTTTAGGCTCACAGAAATCATTGTGGGAGTGCTCAAATCACAAGCAAATATCCAACAGTAAGAAGCACATAACTCCTAGAAGAACCCATAAAACCCCTAGTGAGAAATGAGAATGAAATGTTGATTTGAAATCACAACATTCAGCTGTTTCTTGTTCCAGGGTCATCATTAGAGCACATCTTTGCCTGGGAGCAAAATGTCAAAATTAGAGGCAAAAATGCTGCACAAGTGTTATACCGTCAGGACTCAAAGTGTACAGAGCAGAAATGTGTGTACCTTTTTTTTTGGTTGATTGTCACAGCCCTCTTTTTTTATTTTTTATAAACCTTTCTCTAGATATTTTCTGCCAATTAACCCTGCTCCGGGTAAGATTCCACTATCTCAAGCCCCAGCTTTGCGCCTGTGCAGCTTGCGGCGTCCCTCCTCCCTGCGTCTCAGGTATAATTTGCATGCCTCGGTTAAGGCTAGACTGAAGCGGATGAAGCGTTGCAGTTTGAAGGTCTCCCTGCTTTATCTGCAAACTCATAGAAGCCAGGCATATTTGCATTGCTTTTCATTTCCACCAGCTTGGCAGTTCAAATGATAAAGGAAGGAGAACACACTGTACAAACCTTGGTTAACAAAAGAGGACGTGGCGACTGATTTGCATTCGAAAAATATGTGGATAGAGCCCACACAGGGTTGCCTCAGGTCCTATTATCACTCCTCATCAATGCCCGCAGCTGAGGCCTGTTAACATCTATTGCACAGCCCCTGAATGTCAGCCTGGGGTACATTTTATTTTGATCCAAGTTATCTCAGCAAATACAGAACTAGAAACATCTTGGTTTTAATGGTGGACGTTGTTTGCAGTTGAGGAACTTGTCTGACCTGAAGTACACGCCCCTAATGTCTTGTCATCGCTTCGCTCCTTCAATCTCTAACTGCTTTAAGAACACATGTCTCTTATATTGCTCCCACTGCTGCTCACACTTATGTTTTATTTAAAACATTTTAATCATGCAGAAGTTGAATAAAAATTTGATCACTGTACATTATTCAACTTGTCCCCAAGGTAAAGGGTTAGGAATGGCAGGACACCTTGCCCGTGTTTAATAGTTATCAATTTCCACAAGGTTTTTTTGAGCCATCTATTTGTACAAAAATGCTCGAACATAGTTTCTGTAACCGCAGCATTGCCCTAAGTTTGCGTTGTAAAAATGACATCTTTTCAATTGGTAAACTCAAAATAGGTGGAGAACAGCTCAGGGGTTTTATAAGCAATTTTCTTAAAAAGTGATGTTATGTCTTAGAGCCAAAACCACTATTTTAACCTTTGATTTACATTTTTATTGCTAAATGGAACTATTACATGCTCTATGTGTCCCCTTATCCTGCAGTGATTTATTTTCAGTCTATTTGGGTTTTGAGGGGATAGCTTTACTTCCTGTATATCTATTGTTATAACTTTGTGCCACTTTCTCAGCAGGACCTCTGCGTACAGAGTAAAACTTCCTTTTATGTCTTGCAGTGAATCAAGGCAATTTATGCCAACATTTCTTTGACTATTCAAACAAAATGAGTGTGTTTGCATTCAAGTCCAGGTTTTCTCTATTTGGCATCCCTGCTGAATTTGGATCCCAGCCAGAAAACATTTCAGAGGTAAATAACCTGCTGAATATGGCAGTAACCAGGTTGCATTTCACCAGAGGAGGAAAAAGAAAATAGGTTTTGAATTTTTCTCAGCATCAAAAACAACACATCATTTTTGCTTTCTCTGTCTGTTTTTGTGATCGGTGATGCAATCCTGCATCTCCTGCGTCTGAACATTCTTCTGTTTGTGGAACAATATTTACTTTTGGCCAGTTGAATTTAATAGTGTCTTCAACCAGATTTTCAGTGTTCTGACTTACAGCAGATTGGTCCCTTTTTTGGCTCTCACTTTTGTACTTTTTTCCATTTTTCCTCTGCATTTTTATCCTCTCCCTTGTCTTCCTCGTCTTTCTGATTTGTCTCTTAGAGCTGTATTCTTTTGTAGCATATGAAGGTTAACAGAATTACATTTTATTATGGCAAATAGGTAAGACAGGCATGTACTTAGAACATTTTTTAAAGACACCTAATCATCTTTCCTAAATGGTGGCAGCAGGTATGGTTTTTATTCAAAACAAGCCTTTCATTTTTGATGAAAAAAGAAAAGATGTGCATCGGCAGGAAGCTTCTCAGTGTCTTAGCTGTCCGTTTTATAAAATGGACATTTACAGTAACCAACATTGACAGTTTCTATTTTTGTTGCCCTCATTTCTCTGAGACAAATACAGCAATCCAGCACTGTCACCGCAGATGCTGGCTGCCTGGTCCGAAGAGAATCCTTGTCAAAAATGGATGGGATAGGAAAATATCTGAACTGAATATGACTTTATAAGCATCGGCAACTGATCAGATGTTAAAATGTGGTGGTTGAACTGTTGTTCAGCCCAAAGTGTCATTTAAGCTCTATTGACTGATAACTTAAAGCACATTATAGAGGTCAATTATGTTAGAAGTAGTCTAGTTATTTTTAAAGTGATAACTAGTACCTTATCAGCCATGACATCAGTCATAGAGCACGGCATATGGCAAAGTTTTTGTCCAGGCTAGGCTGGATATCTCATCTAAAGGTTACACGAAGAGACTCTAAAGCTATAAAAATAAATACAGGTGGGTAATTTTTGATTTTTGAATTTTTTATTTTAAGTGCCTATCTATATTGATAAATTATCTAATTACTTGTTCTATGTAACACTGTTTGGATATGCAGAGTTGAAATGTTTCAGTTGATCCTTTTAATTATACTAACTTACAACGCTTTATATTCCCCGTCTTCACTTAACCTAAAATATTATCGCTCTGCCATTATGCTGCACATCTCAGAAAGCTTATTGCAAGCAGACAGCAGCATATTCTCATGTCATCACTTTTTTCTCCCTCTCACATCCTCTCACATCTTCACTTAGAGAAGCTTGTTGGTGAAGAAGAGCTGCCAGTCAGTAAGTAGACACGTAAAGGAGTCCGTGTCAGTTATGGTACAGTCATCTGCAGTTCCTCTGCAGAGATGGATCTGCTGCACTCACAGTAGCTGCTGCCTTTAAAAAAAGGGCTAGATTAGGTGCTACATGCTTTATAAAATAGCAAAAAGAAAAAAATAGTCTCACAAATTAATTCATCAGCTCAAGCAAGAGATGTGGACAGGTTACCAGACCATCACAGAGACAAACGTTTAGGCAGGACAAATGAAAGCTTTAGGTTTGTTTCTTGTTCAGCTCAGTAATTGAGATGTTGCATTAAACTTCAGTTTTGTTTTCTGGAGTTGATTAGTTTTTCTACACATATTTTAAACTGATTAGGCCAAAAATTCATTTACAGAATTTGGGGTTTCGACAATAAAACCTTACTTCAAGGATTAAGATTTTATTTCTTAAAAATAAGAAGGAAAAAGACAAATCAAGATAGCCTCAGTTGTTTGGAACCTGGCTCCCTTTTCCAGTCTGTGGGAGTTCTTTCCTTTCTGCAAAACATACAAACATTTTCAGGCACAAGAAGAAACCTCTAAAAATGAATTTTCTGAAATCCATGCAGGGTGTTACAATTATAATCTGCAAATACAAAAAATTTTCATTATTTCATATTTTATCATGAGACAGAATTAGTCACAGGGACACTGAGAGTCTGTGATTTGAAAAAACTCATATTCACAGACCATAAAAGTTCTGCATATGTGCTCACATCTGATTTAAAATTACACATATCTGTGTTGTTCTTCTTTTTGGCTCTGTGCTGCAGAATTTTTAAAGCAATGCTGGCTCTCTTACCACATTATTTATCAATCTAGTTCCAGTGTGTTTGCTTATTATTTTATTTACTTTAAAAACAAAACACACTGTAGCGTTGTACAGCAACCTTGACAATATAAATATAATTTTTTGAACATTATTTATAGAAAAATTCAATCTAAAGATGTAATTTTGGATTATAATGCACCTTTACGTAATCTCATCAGGTAATTAAATGGTTTGCTGCAACAGTACAAGTTTGTTTATAATTTATAAACGTAATCTAAATTTGCAAAAACAACAACTCAGCAAAGCCCAAAGATTTATTTGAGTACAAAGAACACTAGATGCCTTGAAATCAATTAAAAGCAGAAATCAGCAAATCAATCTTTAACAGGAACAGTAATCTCCATTAAATCTGCTGCCTTCTATTCACGTCTCTGTCTTGTCTCACTTTTGTCTTTAGGCTGTCCCTTCAGTGCCTGTTGCCTTATTGACAGGAAAAGTGCAGCTTTTGTTTTTGGATCTGTTAGTGTCGTATGTTTAAAGAGGTCTTCACAATGTGGTTTCACACTTTACACACTTACCTTTCATCCTTTCTCTTTCTCCCTCTTACTTGTTTTTTTTTTTTCCTTTTTCATTTCTTTTTGCATGTAGTCCTTGACATTAGCAAAGCAGCAAAAGACACTCAACCAATCACACTTTTCCAATTTTATTTTATTTTTTTCCTGCTAATTGACTGTCACCTCCATGTATGAACAGAGGAGTGGTGAAGAGTAATGAGTTGTAATGACTTATAATGAGTTATGAGTAAACCGTGTTACAGAGTTACAGTCTGAGCATAATGGCCTCAAAATACATGATGGTGAAAGGAAGGATGGATGAATAGACAGAAGGAAGGAAGGATGGATGGATGGATGGATGGATGGATGGATGGATGGATGGATGGATGGAGGGATAGACAGAAGGATGGATGGATGGATGGATGGATGGATGGATGGATGGATGGACAGACAATGAACACAGATAGATGGACAGATGGATGAATAAACTGGAGAGATAGATGAATAAAAACCACAAGAAAAAAGGAATAAATACACCTTAAACAAGACTAAAAACTGACCCACCAATATTTGAATTTTTGGAACATAATAAGTAGATTTTGCAAATGTGTTGTATGTCCGTGTGTGTGAGTGTGTGTGTGTGTGTGTCTGCCCCTCACCTCTAAGGCAGGCTCAGACTGTCACCTCATTAGTTGTTGACATTTACATTTAGAAAAGAAGGCCCCTTCATTGTTCGTTGTTTCAATCCCAACAAAAGATAGAAGATAAAAAATTATTTAAAAAATCACACAACCGAATTCTCATCTTAAATTTCACTTTTAAGGCTTTTGAATGCTTTTTAAAATGTTATAACGCTTTGTTTCATTTGGTTTCAAGGTGGAGCAGATAATGAAGCACAGGTCTCACAGAAAGATGTTAAGACAGACGAGTATAACAACACGCTGAGTTGTAATTCACTCTTTAATAGAGTAAGCCACCGGTGTGTTGCCTGGCAACATGTGCTATACAGTGTTTAAGAAATGTTCAGACTTTCTTTTTGCTCTGTCACTGTGTGTCTTACAGGCTTCAGCTGCTTTATCTGCTGTTACAGCCAAACCATTCAGTAACTAAACATGTGGCATTTTTCTCATCAAGTTTATTGATGGCTGTTTTGTCTGGTTAGTTTTAGTACAGATATTTGAAAAAAGGTATTTTCCCTCCTTTTTTAAAAGCACATAATGAGTATGTTTTGCAAATAAAGGTTTGATTAATTCTGCAGTTTAAATAAAATGAATAAAATCTGGAACACTGACAATGTTTATGTTATCATTCAGTTATTTGTTTAATAAATTTCTTATTTTTCGCACATTATGTTCATGTATATTTTAATGTAATATTTTGTGGTTAAGAGTCCCATGGAGAAAAATAACTGCTTAAATGACTGGGTGGAGATGAATACTTCAAAACATCTAAAATGTTAATAAAATATTTAAGACATGAACTTTATAAAATTCAGTTTAGCTATGGGATGAAAATTGTTAGGGTTTAAAAATCACACTTTGTAATCCACATTTGAAGCCTAATCCTTTCATGGTCATTGTACTTCTTCTCAAACGAGGCGTTCGGCTTTTCGTTTTGTTTTGATCGAATCACACAGCTTCCTCTGCCTCTTCCTATCAGACTGTTTGGAGTAGCTTACAAGTAGCTGTTGGCTCTTTGGGTAATACCGACCTTGCATGAGATGGAAAAACACAGCTGAAGTAAAAAAATGCTGGCTGGGAAAAATGTAGATCTAGCAAGCAAAAACTGTTCTTTTTGGGAATAGCCAAGTTGAGCAAACAGGATGTCAACAAACAGAAGAGATGCCTGCATAATACACTGAGTAATGAAAATCATCACTACGTACATTTTATTAAATAATATTGCAAACATAGTTGGTAAGATTTCTCCAATGAGCTTCCTTTCACAAGTAAAATATGGGGAACTTTACAGCACTAGGATAATATTTTTATTAGGGCAGTTGTCTTTTTATATTGAACTGTTACCTTAACAAAAAGTCACAATAACACATCCCAGCACTTTCCATACATCGAGTTGATTTAAACCTACAACATCTGTGCTCTGTGAAATGAGTTTACGGACCATAATCCACTGAGCACCTGGTGAAAATGAACAGCAGTAAACTGTAAGCTTCAGTTAGTTTTAGTTAATGTTTTAATGTCACTGCTCATTAACAAAGAGAAAAAAGTTCCCAAAAGAGTACAGTCACTCCTTCTATGCAAATGAACACTAATAGTACATTTACTGAGTGCCAGTGAATTACAGCCAGACAAATTAAAGACATAATTTTCCACAACTGCTGATTTGCCCAGCTGAAAATGAAAGGAAATGTATTAAAAGGTCTGACCATGATGGCACGTATTTGAGTATCTGACGTTTAGCAGTAATCGTTCTGTTATTGTTTGATTTGATGGAACGAACAGAAAAAAAGAAATTAATTTTCTTAATTTTACTTCTCTTAAGTTCTTAAGTTTACTTTCAGCAGCACAGAACAGGTCATATCTAACATTTAATAACCATTTTCTGCAGACATTTTTCAGTTGAAATGTGCAAAACCAGATCAAGTTCAGTTCGGACCTTTATTGTCTCTTATCGTTAAATTGATACGAGACCACTGGACATAAAAACAAGACGAGGCACGAGATAATGCAAGCAATACGATCAAATTTCTCCACAGAAATGACATTTTAAGAGTAATACAATAATAAAGTGGCAGAGAGGGTTTAGCAGATTGGTTAAGGGCATTTATTGCACTTAAAACAAATTAAATGCATATCTTTTGTACTTTAGGTAGCCTGTACCTTTGACCAGATGGTAGAAGAGCAAGTTCTTCCCTTAAAGGCTGTCATTACTGGCTACATTTGACCATGCCTTTTTTTGACTATTTGTTCTAAATTTCTTCAAAGATGGTTGCTGCACACCAATTATCTTACTGTCTGTATTTACAACACAGGACAGAGAATTTTTATTGTGTGCTCAGGTGTTACCATACCAAGAGACAAGGCAAAAGGTAAACTCAATACAGGACCTGTAAAAAAAAGGAGCATCTGTGTTCTTTTTGCATTAAAAGCTATGAGTCTTCGCAGGCCCCTTCTGCAGATTGTAGCTGTGGTCAGGTCAAAGTGAAGTTTCTTGTCTGCAGCTGTCTGCAGGGAATGATGACAGTCGATGCTCTCAGCAGGTGTGTTTGGGCGAGGGTTAATCCTGCTATCCAGGTTCTCAAAATAAAAATAAAAAAAATCTGTCATCGGCCATTGTTGTGTACCACCTTTTTTCTTTTCCTCTCTGACAGCCCTCATTTTTAATTTATTCTACTTTACATTTTATAATGGGTTAAACTATATTTCCTTTAAAACATTGCCCCTTTTATGCCCCCCTGTGCTACTGCTGGTCATTTTACTTAAGGACTGAAACAACAAAAAATTCTCCCACATAAGAAATGATCTGAAACATCGAGACTGATTTAGATCAAAGTTAAGGTTTAGTTGTTTTAAATAAATCATGGTCTGGGGAAAGTTCATGTCCCAAATTTGCTTTGGATGAAGCTAATATCCAAAAGTCTGTGTGGAACAAGTTAAGCAAGAGCTCATTACTCTTCTTTGCATTCATCTTCTGCCAACACTTTAATGTTTCTGTAACTCTGCTTTACCCTCTCTCCTTTGGCATTTACTCTTAGACAGACTCAATTTACATAACGCATTCTTAAGGTTGGCAACCAATCAAAATGACAACCTGCAGCACCAACAAAAAAAAAATGCTCTGGATTAAAAAAAATGTTTAATTAGCATCTCATAAAACCCATCTTACATATTTGTAACACAACACATTTCAATATTCCAAAACAAGTTACATTTAATTATATGCGAGGAGTGTTTTTCTTCTTTTTATTCAAATGGTTTATGTGCTTGTCTTCCTACAATTTTACCCTTTAGCTTAAAAAAAAAAAACTGTTTAGTCTGACAGTAACTTAGTCTATCTTTTCTCTCAATCTGATAACAAAGACTTTGTGAATTTAAGGAGTAGATTATGCTTAATTTGTTAGAATTTACCAAGTTCCTCCAGCGTTTTTTGAGGCAGGAATCCACAGAGAAGGAAATTTAAAAATTGTGAAGTATGCAATTTAAGTAAGAACTAAGTAAGCTTTTTGAATTCATGAAAGTAAAACGTTGTGTTTTTATGTTTTCCAAAGTACAGTTTGATCCCTGTAATACCAGCTCATAAAGACAGCTTCTTTTTTTTTTGGACACCATGGGGTTGGTCCTAAAACTGCATTAATATCAGTTCAGCTCTGAACAGAATACATTGTAGACCAGGCTTTCTTCTTTTTTCCTCCCTTTGGAGACAAGCTCAATAGATGCAAACAGCGAACCTGTTTGAGAAAGATTTTTTGAAACGCTTGTTTTTAAAAACAAATAGTTCTGTTTGTAATTTCCCCTCATCATTTGACGGAGCTGTCATTGAGTACATCAAAATGAGCCATGCTGAAGGCAAATCAATGGTTACAGAAGTGATAATGTTGCTGTCACAGCTTGAAATGTTTTTGTATTTGCTCAAGTCGGTGGGATTTTTTTTTTGATATAGGATTATCACTTTGGCATGAGGTTTAACTGATGAGTTTACAGTTTTAGCTCCTGCCCAAGGGATGCTAGCTGAGATTTCACAAATTAGGTGGCAAATCAGAATAAACTGCAGATCCTTAGGGCTCCTTGTCATTTGATCAACAGCTCAGGTAGCAGAAGGTAGTCTCAGACTATAAATGCCAGCGACAGAATGTGTATACTTCAAATTGGTTGGTGTGAGTTTAATGTTTAATATAGGTTTAATGCTCATGCAATATTAAGAACACAGTAAGAGGGGGTTGCAGGCACTTAAGCCTCCCTCAAACATTTTTTTAAGACTCACAATGGACAGGAGGCCAATACTATTAATTAGGATTCTACTTGTGCTGAGCAAGCCGGAGTGTGAACAATATCTATACTGTTTTTCCATCAGCGATAAATTAAAATGTGGTCCAAGCTGCCCTTTGGGAGGGATTTTAAGCTTCTGAAGGAAGTTGTACCTATATTAATTTTGGTAAGAATTCTGTGGCAAAAGAAAAGAAAGAAAACAAAATTAAACTGAGTTGCCTTGGTAAATTCTACTTTAATTAAAACTAAAATGAATCAAGGCCAAGCATTCTGGCCATTCACTTTAGTGTTTTGGTCAAACATGAAAAAGTGCATTCTCACGCAGTACTGAGAGATGTTCCTTTCAGAGTATATGCTCTGCTATTACCACATCAAATTTGGTTTTATCAAGATATTTTGTTGCTGGAGCTCTTAATACCAGCTGTGTTCTACAATAACATGTTTTTTTAATAATTATTAAGATGAAACTGAGCATTAAAAAAAGCTTGTGACTGAAACTAATGAACTGGTGACATAAACACAAACTGGGTGCTAAAAGTAAGCTTTTCATTTTACGGACTTTGCTGACTTTGGTTTAACTGCCTCAGCAGTGAACCTTTAGGGATTTACAGTCAATTATTGATCTGATAGTGTTCATTATGTTAACTGGTCAGTTTATTTTTATTGAAAAACCGATAACCTTTTGGGTTAAACTTTTTTTTTTAATTATTTCAACTGAGTAAGTGCTTCAGTCGTGGCTTTAGGATTATTTACCTTAATTATACAACAAAGTGAATGTATTTCTGTTCTCTTTCTTCAGAGTGGAATCCACACATTGCTAAGTAGGGGTACCGTTAGCTCAATTCCCACATAAAGACAAAGGATTTGTTTTTTTTGTTTTGTATCTGATCACTGTGTGCTTTGACTAGCATTTGTCCTGAAGTAATCCGTTAGGGCACATAATCAAGCTATGTGCACATTTTCATTATTCCTTGTAAAATAAAAATAAATAAGTTAAAAAATTGAACAGCTGATGTACTATCAGTCACAGAGGAGACGTACGATGTAAACAACACATCACAGGAAAGAATTTCATGTTTAGTTTTACCCTGATGTGTCTTTTTTAAACCTTACTGTTTCTATATTGTACTCCAAAATATGATCATATTTTCTAGCAAAAACATAAATAATTTGATTCTTTGTTGAGCACTTATCTGCAGGAAAACATATAACGTTTTTATTTCAGTATAACTTGTATTATTCTATTCACATGTAAAGTTTAAGGAAGCCCGAGTTAAGGATTTCACATCATAGTATAGAAAAACGTCTGATAGAATGATGCATTGTTATATCTAATCTGAATCTGTTTTGCCATCTAATTTTAAAAATTATGCACTCCTCTATCTGTCCAACAAAACCATTCTATGCAGTCATTTATTTAAAATAGTCATGCGAAAGAGCCAAAATAACTAACTCAAGACTCCTCATTGCCACTCATGGAGCAGCATTCTTGTTCTGCTCCATATAACCAAAATATTCATTATAGCAGGAACTTTATAGCAGACTGAGACAGTCTGTCAGGTCAGCTTTAGGCACTATCACTATCACTCTTTTCCAGCTCCAGGAATTATGTTCATGCTCTGCAATCTTCTCCATTGGCTCCTCATTTTGCTCAATATAAACCCATCATGGTCAACTGTCCGCTTGATTACACACTAACCATACCTTACTCTATAACAGTGATTGCTCTGTATTTGATGCTGTCTTAGAATCTGCAGTAAATGATGGAGCATTCGGGGGGATTATCTATATAGTTCTTCCAACCCGGTCTGCCTTGCGTTCTTCGTTTTGTTGCAGAAGAAAATATGTTGTCTGTGTACCGTGATAGGATGTCAGTTTCTTCACAGCACACTTTCAAAAACACAAGCTGTGATGCCAAGACAATAAATATGATGTACACTTTTGGGCAAGACATATAAAGATATTTTAGTTCTAGAAAAAATAAGAAAGTCCAACATTTGAACAGAGGAACAGGACACAATAAAACTAGTGCACCGTGTAACCCAGTGCTATGTACAACAGATTTCTCTCTATTTTTTGCAGTTTTTTAGGATATCAAAGTTGGAAAAGGTTGAGAAATTTAAACATTTTTCCGTTCAACTGAAGGTTAAAAAATAATTAGTGTTCCAGTTCTTCACTGACTTTACCTTGTGCTATGTTTGGATGCATTATCAAAGGATTTTATAAAGTGCTTTTTAATAACTGAGCTTTACTTTGTTTTCATCCAATAATTAAATTCTGTATCCGCTTTGTTCAGTTCAGGGTCATGGGGAGGGGCGTATCTCGGTTGTGACCAGATGGGGGGAGGTCAAATCACAAAGTACATTCTAGGTTTTGTTTTATTTTATCTTTTATTGTGTTCCATGTGTTGTCAATGTGGCACAGGTTATTCACAGCACATTTTACTGTAGTACTTGTACCAACCACACGTACTTCACATGTAATGACGTGAAATCTTCTGTATTAATTGCATTAAATAATGTTAGTGCTGCTTACTAGTGAATAGATAGTTTCTTTGCATTAACCATTACACAGCTGTAAATGC
The DNA here is from genome assembly GCF_001649575.2 of Kryptolebias marmoratus. Classification (NCBI taxonomy): domain Eukaryota; kingdom Metazoa; phylum Chordata; class Actinopteri; order Cyprinodontiformes; family Rivulidae; genus Kryptolebias; species Kryptolebias marmoratus. Next base: position 4,402,942 of record NC_051433.1, read on the forward strand.
AACAACAAAGTGTAATTTGTTAATTAAATAGAAATATTTATGCATTTTTTAAAATCACATTTTAGCTCACTCTCTTGAATTTAACTTTTTTTGTTAATTATCTTATTAAACCTTTATTATTTTATGTTTAATTCTCACTGATTGATTTATAAGCTTTTAATTGTGTAACTCCGTACACTGATGACTGAATGACTTGGCTGCCTGTAACAAATTTTAGTTCAATCATAAAAATTAACAACAATAATAAAAATGTCACAATTTGATTATAAATCCTGCATATTTTTACTCTGAGGTCATTGTAAGCTACTGTTTATTTCTGGTTATTTTTTAGTTGTACTTACTAAAGTTAATTTGAACAGAAATGAAGATACTTAAATCAGACAATTATAAACTAAAATTGACTTCATTTTTTTTTATTATTATTCATAGCTGAGTAGCAACTGATCTCTAGTGTAATGCATATTGCTGCTGTAACTTCAGTTTATGTTGATTTTTATATGTAGTGAAAATTAAGGATAGAATTTCCCAGCAGCAACTTATATGTTTGCTCCAACTCACCAAGGACTTTAGAAACAGCAGAGCCATTTCAGTCAAGTCAAGTAAAAAAAAATAGTTGAGAACAAGCTTAGATTCTGACTTCTGACTAAACTATAAAACATCAAGCTATGCCAGCTATTTAGAAGGCAGGAAAATTGAATTGAACTGAATGCATTGAGCAGACCTGGTCGGATTTGACATTTAAATGGATTTATTGGTTTTAAAATGATTTTGCACAAAAACGTAAAACAGCCTTTAGTATAAAGAGGAGCCTTTGCTGTAATAAAATTCACCACCTTTTAAAAAAGCTTTGTTTACAGTTAATTTTATGAGTGTGATTCATTTTCTTTACACTTTGTGTTATTCATTTCTAAAGCCTCTAAAATGAAATCAGTGGCGGTAGGTAGATCCTAATTTTTATTCATCTCAAGGTTTGTGCAAAGCATTCATTAACAGTTCTCCTCTGACCTCGCCTTGCAGTATATTTCCTAATCTTTTAATTTAATTTTTTAAAGACTACCTGTGAAGCATATCAACTATTCTTACCTGTCTGATGTCAGGCATTTACCTGGAAGATATCTGTGTACAAGTAAAATGGATTTCCATGCTTTGTCACATGACCACGTTCCTGTCGGATATTTTGTTCTTGCAGTCAGGTCCTACATGTCATTGTTATTCACAAGAGGATGTGTTCAATAATTAAATTAGGGCACACTATATCATACATAGAATATGGGGCTGGAATAGATTGTGGACTATCAAATATGTGCCATGTTCAAAAGTAGATGTATGTTTTACCAGAGGGAGGAATAAAAATGTACATGCAGTGTAAGCTATTGCTGCTGCAGCCTGTTTTAACATTCCAGTGAGCATTAGAGAGCGAGTGTGTATCCTACAGCTAATGTATTTGTTAGAAAAAGGAGGAAGGCATATTAAAACCAGAGGAATGAGGGGAAACATGGGATTAATAAGGAGGTGGAATGAGGGAGATTGCAGGAAGCAGAAATGGTCATTGATTTTTGTCGGGTTTACAGGGGAAGCCGAATTTGTACCAATTAGAGTTCTCATTTTTTTTCTGAAGGTAGATTTTTTTTATTACTCCCTCTAAACTTAGTTTAGATTTATTCCTGCTCTTTTGGTGTAATATGACGTGACAGTGAATTATCTTAATAAAGTTATAGCAAGTTAAAGCAATTTTGATTAAACCTTGTAAAAGACATCATGTACAATCTAATGTTATATTAGAAAGATCTGATGACTCTCAGCTACTACCATGTTCATTTTGTAGATGTTCATCCAGTGATTTTGTTCTGGCTGTTTTGGTTTTTGATTTACAGCATGTTTTGATTATGTTTTTAAGATTAACCAGTTTTGATGATCAATTTAAATGGAGCTGACTCCAAAGGTTAATCAGCTGTAGACTGATAGTAGACTTATATAATAGTTTCATTAAAATCTGTTATTTGGTTCATGCCAATATTTTACTAACAGAACGACAAAGATGACTCCAACTTTTGAAGCACAGATTTAAAACCAGATCTTGTGCAGTCAGTTCACTCTTGGAGTTTCTGCTGAGGATAAGTTTCAGCTACTAACACACCACTATCTGTAAAATTCAGAGTCAGATCCATTTTGGGCTTGCTAAAGTTACTTAGCTGTGGCAGCCATCTTGAATTGATGCCTTGAAAATAACAACTGATTAAATAGTAACATAGTAGATTATCTTTAATTTTTTTTCTCAATGCAAACTAAAACTAACTTTGTACAACACAGACGATTTATTATATTTTACTTGAGAATTTAAAAGAAGCAGGAAAGACTTGACATCTTAATGGCACCTTACAGGTGTTTTGTTTCAAGGAACATGAGCAGAACATGGGTTCTTTTGAGTTCACGTTTTGCCTGACAGTCTGCGCCCAATCAAAGCACATTCAGTCCTTTTGATAAGTTGGACGGCTGGAGGGACGTGGTAGCAGGTTCCCATGGGCAGACTTAAGCACTTCAGAGTCCTAATGATGTAAACTAGCTTTAAAGAGTACAGTAGGCAGAGGCATCAAGGCTTAATTGTTCTTTCAACGAAACGGCACGTAAGGCCCTTATCCTTCTCGAGGACTTAATGAGAACCCAACATGCCGCAGTCAGCTCACCTCTTCATGTGTTACAGTGAAGGTAATTAGAAATCACTTGGGTGTGTATGGGCTTAAAGTGGGCTGAGTCAAATTAATGTCTTTGCAGGCAATATTTGTGGTTATTCTGGTTTGAGCAACACTGTGAGAAGAAAGTGGGACCAGTTGTGCCGTTGAAATGACATGAGTTGCGTTCTCTTCTATAGCATACGCCTGCGCCTGCGCCTGCGCCTGCGCCTGCGCCTGCATACACGTGGGCATCGCTGATGTTTTCTCAATTTCCCAGGTGTCCATTTCTCACACCTGCACAGACAGATGTGTCACAATATTTCTGTGCCGGCTTTTTAGGCCTATGATCAAGTTTTAATGATAGAACAACACAAATATGATTGCAACAATGCGATTACCAAAACACAAATGCAACAATATGCAAATCAATGTCACCCGACATCTGACTGAAAATACAGCAAAAATAAGTTAAAAAACTGAAACACTGAAATGTTTACTGACAAAAGTGCATTTTGCAGTTTATGATGTACATTTATGTTTATGCTTTACAGAACTCAAGTGCTTTTTTTAAGCGGTTATTCTTCTTGGTCAGATTGAGATCAGAGAGCCAAAAATAGTTTGTTTTTTGGTTTCTTTAACGATACATTTAGATTGGTTTTCTTTATGACTATATGTTATCTAATGCATTACAAAACATTTAAATCAGATATGACTGTAAATATGATTAACAACAACAAAGGCAAAAATGAGTACAATATGATTTTTAAATAGGTTTTATTTAAATTATGAAAAATTAAAGGCCTAGCAATCCTTGAGGGAATGGATATCACCTGATGCCTTTCATGTCGGAGTTCTAGACTAAGATCGTTATATTGAAAAATGACATGCACTCTCATGCACTATTGCAATATCTCTCTTGAACCCTTCTGATTTGTTAACACTTGCAGTATGAGTTGTGAAGGACTGTCAGCTACTACAACACCAAGTTAATCCATCTTGTGATTTATGAGACATGTTGCTCAACGTTAAACAGGGTCAGCTCTAATGGTTAATGCAATATGTTGCCCTCAAAGTATGTGTTAGGGCCAATGCTCAGTTATTACCACACCAAATACTAACTGAAAAGCTGTAAAATTGACAGAGTTTTTGCCAGTTTTGTATTTGCTAATGTGAATTAGCTGTGGTGGCCATCTTGAACTGAATTGACTCCAAAAGGTAATCAACAGTAGAAGTGAACAAGAAGAGAAAGTTTAAAAAAATCTGTTTGGTGATTCATGAGATATTGTGTTAACAGACAGACAAACAAAAACCCATTCACACAGTCACACATACATAGGTAAAAACACTGTTGCTCTCTTTGTTGTGAACAATATTCATGAACCTATCACTACCTGAACAACTGTCAGCTAGGTTAATGAATCCGAACAGAGTCTGGTTACTATTGTAACCGGTGATAGTTTGTGTCCCAAAGTCACTGAAGTAATTCTGATCTTTCCTTGTGAATACATTAAGAGTGACAGAAACTTTATTATGTTTTGATCTGCTCACTTATAGAGAGGGACGAAATGAAACCGAAAGAAGGGGAGAAAAACATTCCATATTATTTTTTTTTCTTAGAATTGCCAAGTCATTACAGCAGAGTCATTAACACTGAAGTGTTTTCTGTCTCAGCTCTCTGCAGACTGGTATGAACCCACTCCATCTGACAATGTAGTGTCAAAATACGGTCACTTAACTGATGCGCTCTGTGGATTTACACTTGAGAGTTTATCACCTAGCTTGCTAGCTTTGCATTATTCATTGAGCAGAGAGAGAGAGACTGCATTCTGAATGCAGACAGCGTTGTATTCGCACTGCCATATGACAGCAATGCCATCACAACGCCCTTGTTAGAAACTCTACTTTGGGTAATAGGAGGCAGAGACATCTCACAGCCTCATTACAGCCTTTGCTGTATTTACTGAACACTAACAGGGGAAAAATGTGAACTGTCATTTCAATGCCCTTTGCAAGAATTTCTCATTTATTTACAAGTAGAGTTTTCCACATAAAACTTAAACACCCACACAGTCAGTGAAAACATGCTTCACTGCAATAAGAATATAGATAATAACACATGAAATAAACTCTAAACCATGTTTGTTGTGTTTTCCATTACATCAGAATCAGTTCCAGTATGACCATCTTTTACCAACCAAAACATTCATCAAAAAGATCAAGTCAGAGCAAATGTACATACAGACATGTACACCACATCACAGCCTTTTTTATTGATTTTATTTTGAATGCAATAAAATAGCATTTTCTTGCAATATGTGTTAAGATAAAGTGGATATATAATATTTTACTGATAGACCAACTCTCTCGGCCTGCTCTCATTGTTGATAATTAAAATTAGCAGGAACTGTTTTGCCTTACTCTATCTATCTATCTATCTATCTATCTATCTATCTATCTATCTATCTATCTATCTATCTATCTATCTATCTATCTATCTATCTATCTATCTATCTATCATTAGTCTTTTACATACTTGTATCCATCACATCAATGAAGTATCAGCATCCCAGAGCTACTTTTATTAAATATAATTGGAAAAGCTCGTAAAGTCTATTCATCTTCTCTTTTAGTACCTAAATACCAAACACCCTTCCAGTTATTGTGCTTTACACGATAACCTTTTCATAGTTGTTTCTAAATGGCAAAAGATCAAAAAAGGAAAAGAAGTCACAGAGCAATCTAATGCTGAGACTTATTTTATATATTCAACCAAACGGTGCCTTTAGCCAAAAGGTGTCTGTCATGAAATCACGTATCACAAACATCTGAGATGTAAGCTGTATTATTTATTTCAAAAATAGCCTCAAGTGTTTCATTTAATAACAAGTAAACTACTGTGGCTAAATAAACACAGAGATTGGCACTCTTTATATGTAAAACTATGAAAAAACAAAAAACAAAAACAAATGCCAGAAACATGTTGATGTAATTTTTTTAGCAATACACCCAAATAAAAGACAGCACATTGTGTACTAATGATTTTATAGACTTTCACAATTATCTTGTTGTAGCATTGTCACGGAAAATATTGTGTCCAGGTAATAATGACACAATTTAAAACAATGATATCATTGTAAATGGTGCTAAAATAAACTCAACTTATCTCACAAATGTGAAAAGCTGCTCATGAGGAATGGTTTTAATTATCACCTGCCACTGAAGGTGAAAGGGCGATTATGCTTTTACTCCTGTCGGTGTGTATGTGTGTTTATTTGCGGTGCCTTTGCAAAGTATTGCAAGAATCACTGGATAGATTTCAATAAAACTTTCATGAAGTTATCATTGCATAAACATCTACAACTAATTAGCTTTTGGAGTCAGCTCATTTTAATATGATTTCCACTGCCAGCTGACCTTAGAAAACACAAGAAATGGCTATAACTTAGCTAAAAAATGATAGTAGCGCCACATACAAGCTTGTTTATTTGTTAGCAAAATAACCGTTAAATCTCTAAATGGATTTCAATGAAACTCTCAGAAAGTCAAAGTTGATTGTATATTTACAACTGATTAACTTTTAGAGTCAGCCCAATTCAATATGGCCACCACAGCTAATTAACCTTAGCCTACACAAAAAGGTGAGTGAATTTTGCATTTTTTGAACTAGAACTCAGGGTGGTTGAAGCTGACAAAAATCCAAAAAACATACTCCAAGCACTGGCAGATCATGTGAGAGATTGCAAAATCCCATGAAATAGTGCATAATGGCATTTTAAAAGTTTGACTAAAACAGCTTCAGCTCTGTAATTTAATCATCTAGAGACGATCTTAGCCTAAAACTCTGACATGAAAGATGGTAGGCAGTATGCATTCATTCAAGGAATGCTAGGCCTTTATGTTGCAAATGTAACTGTGCAATTGGCAAATTTTCACACCATGAAACATTCATCTCTCCAATGCTTTGTCCTGGACCAGAAGCCTACTCCTATCAATGCTAATCAGGACAGGGTAATTGTCAGGGTTCTGTAGATGAAATCCATTGAAATGACTGTTGTATGACACTTATCATCAGCATAATCAATGTAATAAACACAGGCAAAGGAGTATAGATTAGAGTTAAAAAGTGAAGACCTAAAGAAAGGGTAGCCAGACTCTGTATATTTTCTGTAATATCTGAAAAAGACCACAGATGACTCTTTGAAACACAGACAGCTTCAGTGAGGCTAAGAGAGGATGAGCAGATTGTTCTTTTCTATTGTTGGATCATTATGACAGCTGTGGTCCCAGGCTGTTCTTGCCAAGTCTGACTGACAGGCTGAGTGCTGGGGAGCTGACAGGCTTAGCACGTTCATTGGCAGATACAGATGTCACATGCACCACAGGTCCGTCTTGCAGCTGCAGATGGAAAACAGGGTGGTCATCAACACAGAGCCAGGAGAAATACAGGGCAGCCTAAAAAAGTACTGATTACTCATCTTAATTGAGTTAACCCTCCTGAAGCCCTTGTAACTTCTGGTCCATTTGTCCCGAAGGCCGTGGGAGGGTTAAAACACATCAAATTAAAGGCCTATTTTGTCAGAGTTTTAGACTAAAATCAGTGTATTTTGAGAATTTAGATTTTAGCTGTTTTGTTCAATCCTTGAAAAGGACATTATGTACGATCTTATGTGATATTACGAGATGTCATGCTCAGAGTATGTGTTGTAAATGAATCTACCACATCAAATTTTAGCTCAATAACTGGAAAATCTGAATGAGCTTTAGCCAATTTTGTTTTGGTTAATATTGATTGGCTGCGTCAGCCATCTTGAATTGATTCACTCCAAAAGTTAACTAGTTGTAAATGTATGATGTCTAACAGATGCTAACAGACAAACAGAGTTGACTCCAATAGTTAAAGTTCAGGCTTAAACAAAGCTTCTGCATGATCAGTTAGTGCTAAGAATATGTTGGAGATCAGCGTTAGCTACTATCACACCACAATTTTAGCTCAATATCTGTAAAAATGGTTCATTTTTAGCTATTTTAGTGTTCCTGATGTTGATTAGCTGCGGTGGCCATCTTGAATTGGGTTGATTCCAAAAGTTAATCACTTGTAGATGCCAATTCAATAATCACTTTCTGGAGATTTTGAGTAAAATCTCTTCAGAGGTTCACAAGATACTTTGCTAATAGTACAGACAAACCAACGCACGACCAAAAACATTAATGCTCCGCCCTTGCCTTCAGTGGCTGGTGATAAATATTCAAAAGTTTTAGGTGTATATGTTTTGCCCACTACTGCTGGTTGTTGCATGTCAACTATTCCAATAAATCCGTGTGGGACTTTATGTCATGTTGCTCAAACTTTGTGCCAGAGCTGGGAATGTTTGGACACGGTTAAATCCAGGAATTGGCCACCAATTATCTAGCATGTAATGAAGAAGTTGTAAAAGCTGCCTCCAAGTGGCTGACTTGTGTGACCTAATTAGATGTGACAAAGTTGAGCATCTCTTGAGGATTGGATTAAAAACACATTGTGAACTGCAGACTGCTCAGACAAAATCGATTATGACACTAATCCTTGATGAATAATGAATATGGTCATTTACCAAGCAGGCTGCAGGAGAAAGTCCATTGTACGTTTAAAAAAAAAAGATGGAGAGAGAAGCTGAAATGGACCATTTACTAATGCATGGTGGTAATGATAGAGACTTTCTCTGTGTGGATAATGTGTCATGCCCCGAGGCTTCATCTTAAAACGTTTTCAACCTCTGGGTGTGAAGGAGAATTGGGGGAAAACCCATTTAACTAACGCAGCTGAATCCGTGTGAAATACCTGATGCAAAATACTCAGTGACACAGGTAAGTTGTCTGCTCCTCTGGGAGGATATAAATTCTCTTCCCTGAAGCTGCTGTTCTTAAATAATTTAACACATAAAAGACTACGTGAGCGATGTGTTGACTGAAAATCAATTGAATGTCCACTGCCTCATATGTCTCTTTCCCAGAGTTGGCACCAGCACTTCTTTAAAACAGGCTTTCCCTGCAGGGACTCTATTCAGAAAGTACTTCATGTGTCCAGAACAAGGCAGCATTTCAGACACACAGGATCACTGAGGGGATTATTTTTTGCTGGTCATAAAGATTTTATGACAGACTCTTAAAAATGAAGGAAATAAAGGTCCTACTCAATGTCTAGTCAAAATTCTGACAAAATTAAATTAAACGCCTTGCTTTTTTTTTTTTTTTTTTTGAAGGACTGCATATTTTCCACTGCCTTTTATGCCAGAGTTTTAAGCTGAAAATCATCCAATGATGACAAATGATGAATTTATATCTATTTTGGTCAAACGCGGAAAAAAACATTATGCACAGTCTCATGTGATATTGCAATATGTTGCATAATCAGTTTGTGGTAGAATAGTAGATGGTACTCATGAGGCTGTGGGTTCGAGCCCACAAAAAAAGCTGCATGAACTGTTAGTGCTTGGACTATATGTTGTGAATCACTGTCATCTACTACCACACCAAATTTAAGCTCAATATCTGTATAATTCATCGAGGTGTAGCTAAGGTTGATTAGATGCGGTGGCCATCCTAAACTTGGTTGACTCCAAAAGTTAATCAGTAGTACACGTCAACCAAATAATTAATTTATTCAGTGATTCTTGAATTTTTATACACACACTCATACAGCTCTGACACAGACACAAATAGTATTGCTTTGTTAATGAAGGCAATAAAGGTCCTACCCTAAGTCTAATCAAAATTCTGGTAAAAATTAAATATATTTCAAATATGTTTCAAGATAATTTATGATACATTTGATATGGTTTTCATTTAAATCAAGCTCTTAGTTATGTATTTAGACTTTACACAACAGGCCAACTTACTTTCAAATTGACTTGTGTTTATGGAATAATAATTTACTTCAGAATGATGCTAATCTGGAACAAACTCCTTAGACATTACAATAAACCTAATAAAAGTCATGTAGGCACAAAACTCTCAGAAAACAACAGCAATGAATTCATTAATCAGGCCCAGTGATAATACACATTCCTCCTATGATTTGCACCCATGTGTGGCTAAAAATATTTTGTTTTACATATTATTATTCTGTAACTCTGCTGTTCCACATAACATCTTTGTATTATTTTTGAACCATTAGTTATCAAGGTTAATCTTAATTACTAGCATATGTTTAATAAAAATAACTGAGAAATGTCATTTTTTATTTTTCTAATTAATAAAGTAAGATTTTTAATTAAAGTTACACAATACTTGAATATTGTGTTAAACTGTCTCATAGTTTGCCCCCCTACTACTTACTTTGTGACAAAATGTTTATTATCTGAGAGCACCTTTCCACCACAAGTACAAATAAGTGTTTTCTTGATCACTGAAATTGTAGAACATAATTTTAATTAATAATCTATAAAAGTTACGGATGCACAATCGGTTCTTAACTTTAAGAAATAGAGACACACATATGAAATTATTTCCCAGCCTAAATACTCTGTCAAGAAGTTTTTGTTTCAGTATTAATACATCACAAGTGGATGATTGCATTTTTTTTCCTCCATCAAATCTATAGCATGAACTATAAACATTGTCTCATTAATAGTGACAGCATCAATCCAGACAATCATTTCAGGCAGCACTCATTATGTTAATATACTTTGTACTGATTATATGTGTGTGTTTGTGCTTTAAAAACAATCCATAACAGGCTTGTGTGTCTGTGTGTGTGTGTGTGTTTAGTAGAGTCTGTGGGTGTTTGTGAAACCAAACCAAACTCAACTTAAATTTGCTAATTTTGATTCAGTTCCGCAGGTTTGGACAGAGACATTTCACAGAGAATAATTCCACTTTGCAAAGACACAAGCCTGCAGTTGGGCATATTTTCAAAGATTTAGAAGTTCCACAACGTCAAAGTGCTGATACAAGCATTTCTATCTCAACAACGGTTGTAGTAATTTAAATGATTTGACAGGTACATTCACTTTCTTGACAAAGGCAAGCTATTACAAAGAGTCTGTGATTCACATATGGGCTGATTTCAGAAAGCTTTGCCAAGTACACAAACACTCAGTGCTTTTCATTCAGATCTTTTCTTTTGATTTTTGCAACTAGGGCAGTATAAATTTGTCTTATATGAGAAGACACAGACATTACAACAGATGATCAAACAAATCGACAGTTTTTGGATTTAGCAGGATGCTGAGTGGAAGCACCAAAAGGGCTTATTGACCTGCCTACTGTATTGTATTTCTCATTTGGTCTCTTAATTAAAAATAAAATGTAATGACCAACATGAATTGCCCTGACTGTGATATGGTCCCAATTAGAGTGATTCAAAATCTTTTATTAAACAAGAATTTAATGTTATATGGGCTGTCAGGAAGACATAATTCAGAAAATATGGCAGCAGCACATCAACTGTGGACAAATGCAACAGTACTTTTGTTTTTTATTTCAGCTTTCTGTTTTTGAAACATAATGCATGGGCAAAATTCAATTTATGACAATTTAAGAGGAGGAAGAAATTATAAACAATCTTGGATTTATTTGTAGCTGAACTTGCAGCTTGCATCTGTGTCATATCTTGAGGTATTCTGTTTGTTTCTTTGTTAGCAAAATAACTCATTAATCACTGGACAAATCTTTGGATCTACATCTACAACTGATTAAATTTGGACTCAATCAAATTCAAGATATTCTCATAGCATAACAAATCAACTTTAGCAAACACATAAATGACAATAAGCCAGTTAGTTTTACATATGTTGAAATAAGATTTGGTGTAGTAGTAGCTGAGAGTTATCCTCAACACATCTCACAAGATCTCCTGTGAGACTGCGCACAATGCCATTTACAACGTTTGACCAAACGTGATATAACTCCTTCCCCTCTCATCACATAATCTTAGTGTGATGGTTTTATTTCATGTTTCTGTGTATTCACCTCATGGTGGATTGGCAATCTGCCTCTAGCCCCACACCGCCCCAAACAACCACCACTACAACTCTGATCAGGACCAAAACCATCTAGAAAACTGGTGAAAGAGATAGCTGATGGGTGGATGGATGAATAACTTATGCACAGTCAACTTAGGATGGTCTTGATGTTGGTTGCGAATCCATTAATTTAATTATGTGTTTCAGCCTACAGCAGCAGGCACTAATAATCATTCATTATCAATTACCACAACAACAGATTATTGAATACGAAAAGTTATTTAATTACATTTGTTTGATTACTTTGACCTCTAGAAGATGTCTATAAATGCAGCAAATTAAAAATCCTCTGAATATTTCAGTTATTGTATGTGAAGTCATGGAATGAGGCATGTGGTTAAATTATGCATCCTTAAGTGGTGAGTTCATTAGCCCCCTGGAGATCCCTCTAAATAGACCACAGGCTTCATCTAAGTCTTCATTTAGAGATTATATGGAGAAAATAGCTTTGGATATCATGTTAATGGTTCACAACCTGATGAAAGCGACCTGGTAATAGCACAATAGTCACATAATGATTCAAATTAGATGCCTCCAACTCATATTGTGCCGTCCATTTCTAACTGCAGGCTTAGCATTCATCTGTAAGTGATTCATAACAGCTCTTTATGAGTCACAACTCCCCAAAGACTGCGTGTAATAAAGATAGCTGAGGAGGATAAAAGTGTTTGATCACGCATCAGTCCCGTGGCATGGCAGCCTAATCCAATAATGGCTCCTTTAGGAGGTCATACAAAAAACTTCAGGCAAGTTGCAGACAACACAGAAAAAATGGATGGTTATTTCCCTTATTCACCATTACAGTTATGACCACAGTTATAGTGAGGCAGATATGTCATTCCATAACTGGTAAGAAATTTCATTTCAAGACACACAGCATGACCTGCCTTTAGGGGCCTGCTGACATGAGCAATCTGTATGATGTAATAAGCAGCAAGAATCCTCAAGTCTACACAAAAAAATGCACAATTCAATGCATTCAATTGTACAGCAACAATCCCACTGCTGCCTGTAGCTACTGTCAGGGCTGTCTATGTGCTACTTCCTAACTAATGCAAACTTGCAGTCTTTACTTGTAAACATTTTTTGTGTCTCATTTCTCAGCAGGTGGATGCCTAGTACCCCTTTGCCTTGACCCCTGACAGAAATCATGTAAGTTTTGATAATGTATGGGACTTTGGTGACATTTATTTTTATGATAAATATCTATGTACACAACCACAAAAGGAGGGCTGTAAATGTGTTGTAATGAATAAAAAAGTCCCCAGATGTCTTGTTGTACAGATGGCAGGGATCAGCAATATTGGCATTTTTTATTCTCCTCTCAATCATACTGTGCTAAGATTCCCTGCATTTAATATTATCAATCAAAATAATGGTATTTAAGAATAACAATATTAATATGAATTGTTTGCTGGATTCATTCCTCAGGATTAAAATGACCAAATGCAGTTTGTCTATTAAAAAAAAGTTAATGTGAAAGCTCAGAAAGTTTGTTGGTTAATTTATTTGGCTATAAAATAAAGACAAAAGACTTTACTCCCCCTAGTATCCCGCAGTTTGTTGTACGTTATTTTAAACTCAAAAGGATACCTGAAATACGTTTTAGAAACCACATTCTACAAGAGCCACTGGTCTAATAAAAATATACTTTTTGCATTGCAGATATAAAAATGTGAAACCAGGCGCTAAGCATCATTTCACTATTATTGTTCCAACTGTCAAAAATTGATGACCGTTGCCTCAAGCTATGGGCAGGTTTTTCAGCTGAAAAAAGGAATGGGAGATCTGTTAATAAAATACTATAATAAAATAAAACAAAAAATATTGTATAGAAGCACAACTTCAGAATCTGGGAATGGTGGACATTTTAACAAGACAATGGCTGTAGAAATACTGTTTCTAGGGTCATTGTAAAAAAAGGCAACCTTTTTTTATTGTTTTCATTGTTAAACATGTTTTATATACTGATAAGGAAAGAAATTGATAATGCAGTCAGCAAACTTTACGCAGGCACTTTATTACGTCAACAATAAAGTCAACAGTCTGCTGTCCAAAAATGAAACACGTAAAATGCTGAAATAGTAAACTCCAGAATCAAAGCCGAAAAGGAAGTGGAAGACTAAGTTGTTGTTCCCAAATCTGTTGCTCAACTTGACCATGAATGCAAACGGTAGATTCATCAGCAATTTCAGCCCAAAATGAGAGAAGTATAAATATTACAGGAGGCTTCACAGGTGATTTTTAAGATTGAAAATAAAACTTTAATTGTTTAAAGCTGCACATTTTTTTGTCTTTTCCAGCAACTATAGCCAGATAGTAAGAAAACTGCATGATCAAGTCAAATACAAACAAGAGCATCAGGCAACTGCTGGACAACTTTGTGAAGCGTTTCTTCAAGAATCACCTACAAAGAGCTCAAAGAGGTGGTGGTTGACCTCAGTAGAACAAGGTCTCCTACCACGTCCATCAACATCCTGAGTGTTGAAGTGGAAGTTGTGGACAGCACCTGAACAACAGGCTGGACTGGCAGACTAACACTGATGTTGTTTACAGGTAGGGGATCAGCAGACTCTATTTTCTGAGAAAAACTCAGATCCTTCAGTGTGTGCGGTCTGATGCTGCAGATCTTTTATCAGTCCGTGGTGGCAGCTGCCATCTTCTGTGCTGTGGTTTGTTGGTGGAGCAACATCAGCGCCAAAAATGTCAGCAGAATAAGTAAGTAAGTAAAGTTTATTTATAAAGCGCTTTTCACAGACAAAATCACAAAGCGCTGTACAATAATAAAAACAGTAAAAACAAAAATCAACCTTAAAAACCATACCAGACACAAAAACCACCAGAAGAAACAGAACAAAATCAAGAGATAAAAGACTGGGAAAATAAAATGTTTTTAGCTGCTTTTTAAAAACCTCCACAGAGTCAGCAAAACAGAGCTGCAAGGGCAAACTGTTCCACAATAATAATAAAAGAATAAGTAATAAAGCTAGAAACAGAACTTAAGACAATTAGGATAGTGAGGGGCAGGAGGTCACTGATGGACCATCTGTCCCATCCCCTCCATGACTCATTCAGCTCCCCTGTCATAAAGAACCCTTCAGAAGCTTCTTCATACTGTTTTCTGTCTAATTGTCTAACAACTCGTCTTTATTTAATAAATGAAGACTTCTGATTGCTTTTTTTTATATGAAATTGTTATGGGGTTGTAATATAAATATTATTTTATGTCTGCTGCTGTGGCAAATTTATTTTCCTTAAAGTTAAAATAAGTAATCAATCATTAAAAATAAAAGGTTATAACTGGATAATAACTTCCAGGATTTTCCTGGAGTAACTGGATTCATCTTGTCTGACAGAACGTCCAAAAACTGCATTCAGCTAAAGTCTGACCAGAAATATTACTCGGCAGAAATGACACATTAACAACATTCTTCCTCTTTTTCTATGAATGGTTCTTCCAACATAGCACTGTAACAGTGTCCACAAATGATTACAAATCTATGGATTTGCATTAAGTGATGTATATTTTTAATTTGAATGATTTAGTTTTGTGCTAGGATTAAGATTTTTTAGTTGTATAGTAGCATTGGATGCAGTTTTGTTCCTGTTGGAATGGGTTTGCTTTTGGAATGGTGTTTTAAACACAAAAACAAAACTAGAGGGAATATAAATGTTCCAGTCCACTGTCTATTTTCTTCTGATTTATTGCCTGAGCTCATGTCCAAGCATGTAAAACACAAAGCGGTAGAACAAAGCGGCACACACTTCTGCAGTTTTATTTAATAACTCACCTCCATCCTCTTAGGTCCTGTAGAGTTTGCTTCCATAGTTTGTTGCATACTGTTGTTTTAAACAATTTAGGTAAATGCTTTGACTATATTTTGTTTGGCCTGTTTAATGTTCAACAATAGAGAACGTTACCAATCTCTTTAATCTGTTATAGTTATTAATATAGTAACTCTGACTGCAGTCATTATTCTTCATTATATTAATGTAGATGTACAGCACTTTTAAAACAGCTACTTTTGACAAATGTTCTATAAATAAATTTACTGGCCTATTTAACTATTAATCGGAGTTGCAAACTGACAGCATAGCAAATTTCATAGGACGGTTTATTTGTTTAATCCCATTTACGTCAACTGAAAAAGGTGCCCCAAATTAGATATATCAGTTATTTTGGTAATTGTAATACTTTATTATAATTTGAAAATAATGTTAGTCATTTGGGGGAGGAGTTTTTAAAGACCAGAATAAGATGCCAATCACTACAAAGACCAATGAAAATGAAAAAAAAAAGAGAAAAAAAAAAGCCATCCACGTATCTTTGAAGCCGGACATGTTTTTTTTTTTGCAATGAATCATGCATGAGTAAAATCTGAGGAATCTTTTTTGCATGGTTTCCACTCAAAGCATGCTACACAAGTGCTCATTGACCTTAAGTTATGTCCAGCATTTCATGGCATCTTAGCTCAGGAGCAGCTGGTGTTTGCAGGGAGTATAGTCTATGTAGGCAAGTAGATTTTCTGAACTCACAGGTCTGTGGGGGGATCAGAAAAGATCTTCAAGATACTGAATAGATGACAAATTTTGCACCTTATTTACACTTACAGACACAAAGATATAGATAGCATCAATGTCTTTATGGGTGAGAATGTGCTATGTATCGCAACCACATTTCAGAACTAATCTGATTTTATCTGTTCATTCTGAAAATCCGAGTTTGTTTGGTAAGCCATACTTTCTGCTTAGTCCTAACTTTGTTGTCTTTTGTTTATATAATCTTAGACGGACTCAAGGATGTTGACCTGAGAGCTATTTTTGTGGTTCTCCTTATAACACTCTGTGAACAGTATGAACCTGAATGTCTAACTCTCAACCCTAAACTTGCTAAGACTGGTAAGGGTCTAAAATATGAGTTATGCATAAAATTACCTAGAAAAAAAAGGAAATAAAGAAAATTTTTATTTCTGTTTAAATCTTTTCTAGAACACA
This sequence comes from Kryptolebias marmoratus, assembly GCF_001649575.2. Classification (NCBI taxonomy): domain Eukaryota; kingdom Metazoa; phylum Chordata; class Actinopteri; order Cyprinodontiformes; family Rivulidae; genus Kryptolebias; species Kryptolebias marmoratus. The sequence continues at coordinate 4,419,611 of NC_051433.1, forward strand.
GTTATTGATGTATGAAAATAAGTTGAATTCACCTATTGCCATGTGGCCTGCTATTAAAATGAACTTTATAATGCCCAGCCTGCAAAGATACAAAACACTTGTACAAGTGTTCACAGTTTACTGAATTAGATATGATCACCCCGTTGAAAATGTCTGAGCAAGTTACATATTTCAGAAAACCCCTGGCTATGTGTGATAAAATATGCAAAAGCACATAAAAGTATACAGAATAACCAGACTCAGATGTCTTGAACTGTAGGAATGTACAAAAAGGTCTAAGTAATCTCCTTACTTCTCTGACCTTTTGAACTCAACACTTGGCCAAGTTTTGTTATCTGAGACTTAATTTACTGTATAAAAGTTACATTTTTGTAAAATAAAAAGTTTTTCTTCAATATGTTAACAAAAAAATTGCAACAAATGCAAACAATGTAAAATATGAACTGTTGTGTCTTATTTTAAGTTAGGTTTTAATAAAGGGTTAATCAGTTTCTGTGACTGTTCCTTTTAGAAAGTGGGTGTTTCAGCACCGAACACAGAGGCATCATCTGTCAGATAAAACAGATTCTGCTTTCTTAAACAGTTTTCTTTTTTTTTCTTTCTGAGCACAACTTTCACAACCCTTAATTAAACACAAAGTGTCTACTGGGGGAAAAGTAATGTGCTGACAATCACAAACTGTTTACTTCCAACATGCAGGTTGACTTTCACTACTGTGCCCGTTGTAATTAAACTCTGCCAGGGCCCACTATAGAGTAGATTAGGACATCTGTTCATTTCTTTTCAGTCAGATGGCTTTTCTGGTGCAAATACTTTCAGTAGATTATCCAACATCTCCGTCTCATGTAAAATTAAAGGCTGAGCATTTCTTGCATCTAGAGCTTCGCCATTCATTCAGCATTTCATTCAAGATGGCCACCACAGCCACATCTCATGCTCAGAGTGTGTGTTGAGGCTGAGGATGGCTCTTAGCAACTACCACATAAACTTTACTTCGTTATCTGTATTTTTCAGTGTTGGCTAAAGGAGCTTTGCTGTGGCAGCCATATTGACTTGCTTGACTCCAAATGTTAATCAGTTATAGATGTACGTCCAGTGATTACTTTCTGAAAGACTGATTCAAATCCATTCAGCAGTTTTTAAGATATTTTGCTAATGGTATAGAGAAACAAGCAAACACAAACATGCCCCCCCCAACACACACCCACACACACACAGACCTTGACCTTTGGCAGCAGGCAAAGAATATGAAGAAAAAAAAGAAACAAGAAACTTATTATTTATATAAACTCAAGGTGATTTTTGTCATTTCTTGTTGGTACATGGCATGCCTTGCAAATCAAGATATCTAAGCAGGATACATATGTTGTTGTTCAGCATGTGTTTTTTTTGTTTTGTTTTTGTTTTTTTTTTCGGGGGGGAGTGGTAGTGTTTGCGGCAATATGGACTCTTTTATTATCCCTTGTTTTGTACCAGGTGGTTTAGTCAAATAAAATAGTTAAAATAAAATAGTTTAAAAATGGAAAGTGGAAAACTGTCAATTTTTTTAATACACACAACAAAAAAACAGCATATTGATCATGAGACACACAAAGTAAGTGTGCTATTTTGTTAGAGCATCACATCTCAGTACTACATCTAAAAACAATGTTAGTTGCTGGTAAAGCATAGTAAAACCTACTGCATATTAAACATTTGGGAGGTGTAATTGAGAAATAACTTGTTGACTTTTCCTAGACCAGCAGATAAACACATTACAGTAATTTGATTTTTTTTCTGGGTTGAAATAGGTTGTCAGTGATGAGACTTCATGGTGAGCTTCTCCTTATCAGGTCCAGCAGGGGTGCCACTGGCCATCCTTTCCATTTTTTGAACCCTCTTGTCAGACTGGCACTTATCTGTTTTCCCAGAACTGTGGCAGGCTTCAGTCTAGCTTTATCCTCTCCATCCCATTGCGCTTTTCCATGGCTTTCCTTTGTAAAGAAAAAAATGAGGGAAGACTAATACCTGTGCTATTTTGCAACACTCAGGAGTATCTTATCACATACAAGCAAAATCCCTGGTCTAGGAAGGGAGGAGCCTGGCCAGTTTTGTTCAGAACGGACTAAAGCTTTGGTAACCGGTGGCAGGAAGGCAATGTTATCTCAGCTTGAACAGCCATGGTACCCCTCCCTGCCCCACTAAACTCCACACAGCCTCTTAACAACACCCATCTCCTCCTTGCAACCCCCTGCCGAAACCCCTGATCCACCTCCCTGGCTCCCAAGTACCCTTGAACAGACATCATGACTGTGATTATTGCTGTTTATCAAGCTGATGAATACAGAACAGGAGTTGTATTGTTCTGGTTTTTGAGCTTGGTCGTGGCTTAGTTGTGAAGGTAACAAGGAGAGCTATCAAGTGTATGCTAACAGGCCTTCTGAGGAAAATGCTTCCAATGGGTACTGAGCGTAAAGTAGAATAACATACAACACTTATTATTATTATTTTTTAAATATTTTTGGAAAAGGAAGTTACTGAAGCCATGATGTCTGCTGTGCTGTTTTATCTAGTAGTCATCTGTAGATTATTGCAGCATTATGTATAAACACACACAACAAATATGACTAAAAACGTATTTTTCTTTTATTTTCCTATTTAAAGTTATGTTTTTTGTTGCTTGTTTGGCCTGCAAAAAATGCAGTTGTACTGTTTGTTTAAGAAACCCCATGAATAAATTCCAATGGTCAAAAATTGTTGTTACATGTTTATAGTTCTAAAAATGCTAAATATTTATATACATATATCAATTTGTCACTTTTACAAATATCAGATTTAGCTTTTTATTTTTCTATTATTTCCCACTGAGAGCTAACCTAAGGGCAGTCTGTCATCACAATGGGTAACCATATGCTCCTGGCAGCATTATCCTTTCAGAAACATTGGATTTCCCTTGTACCAAATGCTCAGATTTGCAAATATGTATTTACTGTTGAGGAAGAAAATGTAATGCCAAAGGTTAAGGATTTATATTTCATGTGATGTCCTCCCCTACTCCCTTAACAACAAACTTTGTAATCCACAAAGTCAGGCTGTTTTTGGTTTGCTCTTTCCGGCTGGCAAAAGACATTTTTAGCCCTGAGTGGAGAATCTGTTGATTTTGGAAGACAAACATGCCTCTTAATTAAATTCAAAGTGGCTTATGCAAAGGCATTATTCAAATCACGCTGCCTTAAAAATATTAAGTTGGAATGCTTGTGAAATGTGAAGTTAAATACACTGGAAGGGGAGGAAAATCATTTAATTAAATCCCTATAGTTGTCATTAGCTTGCAAGCGTCTGGAGGCCTGGTCACAGATTACACATGAAGTTCTAAAAGGCTGACAAGCACTTTTAAATAAAAGTTATTAACTTTTTAAGCACCCAATTATGTCCCCTAGTTGGCAAGCACATAACTTATAATCTTCTATAAGGCAACTTTGGCTAAGGATCATTGTCCCTCTGAAGTGTGACCGTTTAAGCTCTGTTAAGGCTGACAAATGAAACCTAACCTTGTCCCGAAAATAAAACTCTTTCTTTTCTTTAGAGACTAATTTTTGTTTTATGCACTTTGGGAGAAGTCTGTAAGATTCAGTTGATGCAGCTTTGAAAAGTAAATAAAAAACAGTCTTAGAAACACTGATTACAGTGAATTTTCACTTGACAACATCAACAAAGATGAGAAATTTAAGAGAAAGCATGTTGCACATCTTTGCTCTTATAACACGGATGTACCACCACTTCACACATACTAGCTTATTTTGTCTTTAGTCTTCAATGGAAATGTTGTGCATTGTCTTCTCAGCTGCCACATCATTTTCAGGAGTCACTTTTAGTATTTGTCAGTTCACAGGAATTTTGCAAGCCAGGTATGAGAGAGGATGCCCATGGTGTAAAATTGTTGTTGGAGAGACTGCAGGGGATATGATGGACTTGAGTCACTTGTCAACCAAATGACAGGGTAGTCCAATCCTTGACTGCCTCCCAGGGTGCATGTCTCAGTGGCAAAAAAGTGTGATACAAACATCCTGAACCTTTAGGCTTCCATCAGCAGTTATCGTGACATTTTTTTCAACTTTTAACTGGTTGGATGAAATTCTTTTGACTATAATAAAAATGGTAAAGAATTTTTTTTATATTTGATTGGACAAGGGAGGAAAGACAACCTGATCAGAAATACTGTAGACATCAGCGCATCACTGATACTGATTGAAACTAACCAAAATATCCTCTGATTTTAATCTGTTCATCCATAATAATCAGAAATTATTATATTTATTATAATTAGAAATAACTCCAACTTTCCATTGAAAATAATTAAAAAATAAAATAACTGCAATGTTATTTACAATTTGTGTTTGTGTACTGCATATTTGAACACATTTTCAGAAAACAACTTTTCAGTGAAAACACTGATTGGTCAAATGAATTTATAGAGCTGGACTATAGACTGTATAACGTAACAAATGTCAAATATGTCTGATTTTATTATTGTTGTAGTGGGTTACAGCCTTTGTGTAATATCACTTTTTTTCTCCAATAGCTTATATTTTGGCACAGATTTGGAATAACATGGAGTGCAGCTAAAGATCCTTGGCCTAAAAGACATGTAAATCCCCCAGTATGCAGCTGTAGCAACCAGGCTTGACGATAAGTCACAGACTTAAAGCTGACGTGAAAGTGAATAGCTCTCACCCGAGTCGCTGGTTTGTCAAAACTATACTTGCTTTTAATCTTCTTATTGAAGCCAATTCTGTTTCTTTAAAGACCAATGGAGAAAATGCAAATCACATATAAATGAGAAGTAATTCTGACTTCCTCAGTCCGCTTGTCCCTTAGTGACCACATCCAATTTTCCGAGTAATATTATCTGACTTGGCGAAGTGGTCAGTGCACTAAAGAAACCAATATCTGCCAGACCAGCTGTTCTTTTAGGATGCAGAGAAAGTTTGACTCATACTTTTGCTCTGTTGCTCCATTTAAATGGACAGAATGGAGCTAATTTAAATAAAGTCTAATTACAGGCATGCTTTTAAAGAGAACAGAAACATAAGCTAGGGCCACCATCGAGTAGAAATTAGCCTTTGGCATAATGCATCTTAAATAGAGTGAAACAGACTGCAGTACATTAATCTTTTTCCTTCAGCTCTCTTATCCATGAAGCCAAAGTTCATGGGTCATATAATCCTTTTTCCTATTTCTAAATGTGGTGAGGACTGTGTGGCTGTGGAACAATGATTTCAAAGTATGTGCATGTCTTCCATGTTAAAGCATTGTCCAGTGATAAACCAATCTCCTGTCAAGTACTTGGAAAATCAAATGCTGAGCAAATAAAATAGAAAAAAAGTACTTACCACAGAACATTGTGAGATGTAGGACCTATTACAAGATCCACACTCAGGAGGTGCTCTAATGTATTTATATAAATGGTGTTATGTCTGGGCCTTAGATGAGTATAAACCATCATCCATTCTTCTGGAGGGACAGAGGGCTGAACCTGGTAACATATTCTCATTGGGGATGCTAGTCAAACCTTTTACATGAACTTTTAATAGTATTGCCTACGCTTGTGTTAAAGTCAGAGCACTGTAGAAGTGTGAAGGGTGCATGTATAGTGTGTGTTATTTATAGCAGAAAGTTCACATGGATGTTCATGCCCTTCACTACACTTGCTATCAGCCTTCTATAAATAGGTATAATCTATCAAATTCTCAAGTAAATATAAGGTCACTCACATCACTCATCACTTTGGCTTACATTTTACCACTGCATTATGGATGTTCATGAGGTTTTAGAACGTTTCTGGTTGTTCCTCCCTTTGGGGTTTTAAAACGCTTCCAACTGTCAGGACCAGCTGAACTGGAGGTTTAAGTATTGGAGTAAAAAAAATAAAGCATGACCTCTGTCAAAATGAAAGGTCAGAACCCCAAATGTTCTTTCCTCAAAGGCGTCCTGTCACTGGATATCGCAAACAGCATTAACCCAGCTTGGTGGCACTCCTGTTGGAAATCCCACCAGCAATTTTCACCATCTAAATGAACTGTCATTCTCTTGTCATAGTTAGCTCTAACTGATTCTGAGCCACTAATCTCCTAAGCAGATATTCTAAATGGACACAGAGATAGAAAATAAAAGAGGAGGCCAAGAAATCTCGAGGAATAATTCATAACAAATTCCCATTTAGGTCATTTGACAGTCATTGTGGTTTGTGTCTGATGGTTTCAGGCTTATGGTAGAAATACTATTCATGATTCGGTACTGTGTTTAACTGACATTTTGACATAATCTACATTGATGATGGATTTTAAATATAAGACACAGATGTTTTGGACAGTGATGGCCACATTCCTCTTGTATCCAGCTGTCGTACATCTTTAATGCACAGTCCACTCTACTCTGTTGCTTGTAACTAAGTTCCTTAACAGTTTGAAATGTCCAATTACACAGTTGGATGACCAATATGACTTTATAAGAAAGCAGAATGGCTTAGCCATTGAAATTGCTTTCCGAGTTTAAAATGATCTTCAATCTAAATAGCATTATGCAAATGATGGCAAATATTAAGACAAAAAAAAAAACAGTGCTGATTGGCTTGTATTTCTACCATTTTCAGTATGAGCTTAAAGATTTCCATAGCTAAAAACAGGATTTTAAAAATACAAAACGTGAAATAAAGCTTTTCTGAAGAAGTAATCTGCAGCTTGGAACAAAAACTTTTTCTTTTTTTTGGCTGTCACAATCATTCAAACGCTTTGTCAAGCATATTTTCATCGCCACATCTTGCTCAGGGCTCTATTCATCACAGTCCACATCTGTGCCATGTGTGATTGATGCATGTATTTGATGGCAGCCAACTGCAAAATACTTACATCAAAAGTGAAAGGGTTCTTCACAGATCGCCTTTGCTTTTTGTACTGTCAGTGTTTTTGCTTGCACAAGCAGTCCTTTCCCTTCTTATATGCTGGCATCAGTCATATTGGAGCAGTCTCTCTCTTGGTGATGGCTCTGTAAATAATATCCTTTCACATAGGTAAACAACACTTCACACCCAACACCAACCATATTATTTCTTTTGTAAACTGATTTTTATTTTACATATCAACACAGAGTTTGACAGTCTTCAGTCCTCCAAATCTCAGTTTTTGAAGCATGATCCCTTGTATCTCAGAGAAGTAATGTACAAAACACTGATGGGACAAATATACAGAAACAATGCATTTTTTTTCAGGTTTTTGCGGCTCTGACAAGATAAGTCACTTACAAACTATAATCCACAGGAATTAGATTAGCTTTCTTCTCTATATGCCAGTTTTCATACTTTCGGCTTAGTTAGATTAACAGCCAAGTTCTGTCAGTTTCAGTCTTCTCAACATTTGCAGAGCATAAAGAAGTTTAAAAGATAAGCCAAAATCTTAAAATCCATCTGGTCATTTTACCTTCTGATCCAGGTGCTTGTAAAAACAGCTTTGCCTGCAGTAAGTGATAAATTTGTAATTTAAAAGCATCAAATCATCTTAAGACATCTCAGGTGGCTTGACTGGATTGCCGAACACCACGAGTGAAACAACTGGTAATTTTTAACTATGGTTTGTAACCCAAAACAGAGTAAACTGGAAAACAAGACACGTTGACATTCAGGTAAAACTGTGATTTATTTGCAGGTGAACAGACTTCTGTGGAACAGTGAAGACCTGTGGGGAATAAAAGAAGGTGAGTATCTTCCATTTGGATTTAAGTTGATATCTGAGAGTTGTCGTGTTAACGAAGGAGAGCATTCAGTCCAACTGTATCATTGTGATTAGTTTATTCCGCATCACACCAACTCTCAGCATAGACATTTTCTTTCTTTTTCAGCAATCAGCGTCACCTGTCTACTTAAGCCTGACGCACCCCCCTGTGATGTCATCACAGGTGGCCATTTGTAGTTTTTAACCATGCATACCATTAACACCACATCTTCCCTCTCTAGAATCAATGGGTAGACTACCATTGATTCAACAGACCTTAGAGGATTATTCTGCCTCTGTAGCTGGAAGGTCTGTCTCTACCTAGAACTAGAAAACATTGTAAATAGAGATACACATTTAATCATTCTTAAACTTTAGCGTAATATGTACACAAATTATTTCATTCCCTTTGACTATAAATTCAGTCTATCAGGTTTCACGATCCGTCTCCCAAACCTGGTTCTAGGAGTAGGTGAAAGTTCAGGAAGATTCTGCTGTGTAGGTTCTTCGGAACTCTGTTGAGCTTGTTCTGGAGCCAGGTCCCCTTCCGGTACTTCTGGCTCTGTCGAAGGCTCCATGGCAACCAAATGACGACGATTTCGCCTAATTGATCCATGCGGTCCTTCCACAATATAAGAGCGTGGAGTCAAATGACTGCTAACCACTGCTCCACTTGTGCCTTGGTCTTTAATCCACACACCTTGTCCTGGAGTGAG